>NC_092110.1:36555872-36773372 GCF_045679555.1 Salvelinus alpinus | reverse complement strand
CATCGTACACACGCCACGGCTCACCCTCCTCCCTGTCCCGGTCCCTGTGCAGCACGTAGCGCCGTTCCACGTACTTGGCCACGATATACTCCTTCCTGGCATTCCTGGTTGCACAACGGGACAAAGCCATAGGTATGCAGCAACTGGTTAACTATATCCTCCATGTTGGCACCAGCAGCTGGTTAACTATATCCACCATGTTGGCACCAGCAACTGGTTAACTATTTCCACCATGTTGGCACCAGCAGCTGGTTAACTATATCCTCCATGTTGGCACCAGCAACTGGTTAACTATATCCACCATGTTGGCACCAGCAGCTGGTTAACTATATCCTCCATGTTGGCACCAGCAACTGGTTAACTATATCCACCATGTTGACACCAGCAACTGGTTAACTATATCCACCATGTTGGCACCAGCAACTGGTTAACTATATCCTCCATGTTGGCACCAGCAACTGGTAAACTATATCCACCATGTTGGCACCAGCAACTGGTTAACTATATCCACCATGTTGGCACCAGCAACTGGTTAACTATATCCTCCATGTTGGCACCAGCAACTGGTTAACTATATCCACCATGTTGACACCAGCAACTGGTTAACTATATCCTCCATGTTGGCACCAGCAGCTGGTTAACTATATCCTCCATGTTGGCACCAGCAACTGGTTAACTATATCCACCATGTTGGCACCAGCAACTGGTTAACTATATCCACCATGTTGGCACCAGCAGCTGGTTAACTATATCCTCCATGTTGGCACCAGCAGCTGGTTAACTATATCCACCATGTTGGCACCAGCAGCTGGTTAACTATATCCACCATGTTGGCACCAGCAACTGGTTAACTATATCCTCTATGTTGGCACCAGCAGCTGGTTAACTATATCCTCCATGTTGGCACCAGCAACTGGTAAACTATATCCTCCATGTTGGCACCAGCAGCTGGTTAACTATATCCTCCATGTTGGCACCAGCAACTGTTTAACTATATCCTCCATGTTGGCACCAGCAGCTGGTTAACTATATCCACCATGTTGGCACCAGCAACTGGTTAACTATATCCTCCATGTTGGCACCAGCAACTGGTTAACTATATCCTCCATGTTGGCACCAGCAGCTGGTTAACCATATCCTCCATGTTGGCACCAGCAGCTGGTTAACTATATCCACCATGTTGGCACCAGCAGCTGGTTAACTATATCCACCATGTTGGCACCAGCAACTGGTTAACTATATCCTCCATGTTGGCACCAGCAGCTGGTTAACTATATCCACCATGTTGGCACCAGCAGCTGGTTAACTATATCCACCATGTTGGCACCAGCAGCTGGTTAACTATATCCTCCATGTTGGCACCAGCAGCTGGTTAACTATATCCTCCATGTTGGCACCAGCAACTGGTTAACTATATCCTCCATGTTGGCACCAGCAGCTGGTTAACTATATCCTCCATGTTGGCACCAGCAGCTGGTTAACTATATCCTCCATGTTGGCACCAGCAACTGTTTAACTATATCCTCCATGTTGGCACCAGCAACTGGTTAACTATATCCTCCATGTTGGCACCAGCAGCTGGTTAACTATATCCACCATGTTGGCACCAGCAACTGGTTAACTATATCCTCCATGTTGGCCCCAGCAACTGGTTAACTATATCCTCCATGTTGGCACCAGCAGCTGGTTAACTATATCCACCATGTTGGCACCAGCAACTGTTTAACTATATCCACCATGTTGGCACCAGCAGCTGGTTAACTATATCCTCCATGTTGGCACCAGCAGCTGGTTAACTATATCCACCATGTTGGCACCAGCAACTGGTTAACTATATCCTCCATGTTGGCACCAGCAACTGGTTAACTATATCCACCATGTTGGCACCAGCAGCTGGTTAACTATATCCACCATGTTGGCACCAGCAGCTGGTTAACTATATCCTCCATGTTGGCACCAGCAACTGGTTAACTATATCCTCCATGTTGGCACCAGCAGCTGGTTAACTATATCCTCCATGTTGGCACCAGCAGCTGGTTAACTATATCCTCCATGTTGGCACCAGCAACTGGTTAACTATATCCACCATGTTGGCACCAGCAGCTGGTTAACTATATCCACCATGTTGGCACCAGCAGCTGGTTAACTATATCCTCCATGTTGGCACCAGCAACTGGTTAACTATATCCTCCATGTTGGCACCAGCAGCTGGTTAACTATATCCTCCATGTTGGCACCAGCAGCTGGTTAACTATATCCTCCATGTTGGCACCAGCAACTGGTTAACTATATCCAACATGTTGGCACCAGCAACTGTTTAACTATATCCACCATGTTGGCACTAGCAACTGGTTAACTATATCCACCATGTTGGCACCAGCAGCTGGTTAACTATATCCTCCATGTTGGCACCAGCAACTGGTTAACTATATCCACCATGTTGGCACCAGCAGCTGGTTAACTATATCCTCCATGTTGGCACCAGCAACTGGTTAACTATATCCACCATGTTGGCACCAGCAGCTGGTTAACTATATCCTCCATGTTGGCACCAGCAACTGGTTAACTATATCCACCATGTTGGCACCAGCCGCTGGTTAACTATATCCTCCATGTTGGCACCAGCAACTGGTTAACTATATCCACCATGTTGGCACCAGCAACTGTTTAACTATATCCTCCATGTTGGCACCAGCAACTGGTTAACTATATCCACCATGTTGGCACCAGCAGCTGGTTAACTATATCCTCCATGTTGGCACCAGCAACTGGTTAACTATATCCACCATGTTGGCACCAGCCGCTGGTTAACTATATCCTCCATGTTGGCACCAGCAACTGGTTAACTATATCCACCATGTTGGCACCAGCAACTGTTTAACTATATCCTCCATGTTGGCACCAGCAACTGGTTAACTATATCCACCATGTTGGCACCAGCAGCTGGTTAACTATATCCTCCATGTTGGCACCAGGGTTGTGTTCAATTCAGTTGATTCAGGAACTGAATTGAGCCCAACCCTGGTTGATACCAAACATTCTGTTACAACATTCTCACTTTAACACTTGAATGTCATTGTTTTGGAATTTTTGGTGCCAATATGGCTTCTGTCAAAATGTGTTCTTTCAAACCAAGATTGCCCCACCAATGAGAACATGATTGAAGTATGAGGCGTATTAATGGACTTACATGTCACTCTGGGGGAGGGGTTTGATGGAATCATTGGGAAGATTGGCCTCCATGATGTCATTGAAGCGAGTGTTGCCTATACTGACTGCCAGCTGTGGACAGACGGAGAGTGGAGGCGTTAGGATACAAGATATGTGAGTACAGCTGTATAGGGACTAAACTTTCAGTGCATCAAATAACACATATCTAACCCATGGCATTATCACAACTAAAAACCAAGTTAGCACGCTGAGCTAAAGCCAAAGCAGAGCTCAGAAAACTAACGCTTGTTTAGAAATGGAGGTGTGTGTGTGTATAGATCAGTGTGTGTGTATTGGGACTAAGACGGGGTCAACATTACTAGTAGTTCGGAGGTGCTGAGCATGTCCAGCGTGAGGGACTGGATCCTGGAGTAGTGGACTCCCAACTCCCTGTGGATCCCAGAACACTCTATGCACGTCAGGATGCCCAGGTTAGTGGAGAGCCACGTGGGGTCTGTTGACAACACAGGGACAGAACACGACGAGTACAGTTAACACTGGATTTACACTGAAGCAATACGGCCCGTGGGGGTTTGGTATACGGCCAATACACCTGGGCTAAGAGCTGTTCTTAGGCACGACGCAACGGAATTAGAGCAGTAAAAATAAATGTTTTGTCATACACATGGTATATTGTCTATTATAAACTGGGTGGTTTGAGCTCTGAATGCTGATTGGCTGACAGCCATTGTATATCAGACCGTATACCACAGGTATGATAAAATATTTATTTTTACTGCTCTAATTACGTTGGTAACCAGTTTATAATAACAATAAGGTACCTCAGGGGTTTGTGGTGTATGGCCAATATACCACGGCTAAGGGCTGTATCCAGGTACTCAGCGTTGCGTCGTGGATAAGAACAGCCCTTAGCCACGGTATATTGGCCATATACCACGCCCCCTCGTGCCTTATTGCTTAAAAATACCACGGCTGTCAGCCAAATCAGCATTCAGGGCTCGAACCACCCAGCCCTACTGGCTGTGTCCTGATTCTCCACCCGTCTCTTTAAGTGTGGAGACAGGACAAGAGCACATCCTAAAGTCTCTCGATGAATCCTCCCACTGACTATCTCCTGTCCACCAGTCTCACCGTGGGCTCCACAGTCGGCGCAGGCCTCGTTGCCGGACATGTGTCTAAGCTCGGTGATGACTGCCCTGGCCAGCTCCTGCAGCCCAGAATCCTGGAACTGCGGCTGGTCCCCTCCCAACACTGTGTTCAGGGCTTCCTCCTTACTGTTCTGCAGCACCGACACCCAACTGGGGGGGAGGAGGAGAGAGAGATTAAACAATGCAATATAGTGTTTATACAGTTATGTATTGTAGTACAAGTCATTCTTTCCGGGAAATGTCTTCCTGATTTTTTTTATGGATCTACGACAACCGGTACACTTGTTTAAAAAAAAAATGAAACTACTATGGTGGTCTACATTCTGCGCTTCAAAAGCACGGACTGCCCACATGATAGTCCTGTGTGCAGCTGTGTGTCTTTAACCCAAGTATATAATTGTACCACTGAGAGCTTGGCACATTCACACTGCAGTAAACCTCCTTTCTCTTTCTCATCCCTCTCCTTCTCCATTTTTCTTTCTTTTTGTTGTTTTTGTTTCAGCTGACCCTCCCTCCTTCTTCTTCTCCTCCCCACAGACACAGATGACATCCGAAGGCTTGATCCTGAGGCCCACACAGAGAGGAGAAGAGGAAGAGGGGCTCCCGAGTGGCGCAGCGTTCTAAGGCACTGCATCTCAGTGCTAGAGACGTCACTACAGACCCTGGTTTGATTCCAGGCTGTATCACAACCGTCCGTGATTGGGAGTCCCATAGGGCGGCGCACAATTGGCCCAGTGTCGTTAGGGTTTGGCCGGTGTACGCCGTCATTGTAAATAAGATTTTTTTTCTTAACTGACTTGCCTGGTTAAATAAAATACAAATAAATAAAGAGAGGCGAGAAACCCCCTACTCAGCTCTGTACGCTCCAGAGAGAGGTCCCAACCCAAACTAGCTATCCGCTCTTGTGAAGCTGAGATACCACCTCATTTTGTGGCCAGTAAGCACATAGCCTCGAGAGCCAGGTCTGCCTACGGTGGCCTCTCTCAATAGCAAGGCTATGCTAGTCAAAGCTTTCCTTCATTTTGGGTCATTCACAGTGGTCAGGTATTCTGCTACTGTGTACTCTCTGTATAGGGCCAGATAACATTCCAGTTTGCTCTGTTTATTGGTTGATGTTTCTTTCCAGTGTGTCAAATTATTTTCTCATCATTTGGTTTGGTCTAATTGTGTTGCTGTCGTGGGCTCTGTTGGTGTTTGTGAACAGAGCCCCAGAACCAGCTGGCTGAGGGGACTCTTCTCTAGGTTCATCTCTCTGTAGGTGAGGGCTTTGTGGTGGAATCTGTGGCCTTCGCTTCCTTTTAGGTGGTTGTAGAATTTAACAGCTCTTTTCTGGATATTGATAATTAGCGGGTATAGTCCTAATTCTGCCCTGCATGCATTGTTTGGGGTTTTGCGTTGTACATACAGTAAAGGACATTTTTGCAGAATTTTGCATGCAGAGTCTCAATTGGGTGTTTGTCCCATTTTGTGAATTCTTGGTTGGTGAGCGGACCCCAGACTTCACAGAGAGTATTGGGTTCTATAACTGATTTAAGTATTTTTAGCCAGATCCTGGTTGGGATGTCAAGTTTTATGTTCCTTTTGGTGGCATAGAAAGCCCTTTGTGCATTGTCTCGATTGTTGTAACTTCGGGAAATTAACTGTAGTGTTGATATTTAGGCCGAGATAGGTATAGTTCTTTCTGTGCTCTAGGGCAACAGTGTCTAGATAGAATTTGTATTTGTTGTCCTGGCAACTGGACAACCATTATTTTTGTCTAACTGAGATTTACTCAGGCCCCAAGTCTGACATAATCTGTTCAGAAGATATAGGTGCTGCTGTAGGCCCTCCTTGTGGGGACAGAAGCACCAGATCATCTGTAAACATGTGACTTCAGAGTACAGTAGGGTGAGGCCCGGTGCTACAGACTGTTCTAATGCCCTCACCAATTCATTGATATATACCGTGCCTACAGAAAAGTCTTACTCCCCGTTCAAAATGTTCAAATAGCCTGGAATTAAAATGCATTTTAATGATCTAAACTTCCTACCCCACACCTTCGAAGTGAAAAAAAATCCAAGGAGGGATTCCAGTGTATTTAGAACAATGCTTGTTTAGAAACAAGGAGGGATTCCAGTGTATTTAGAATACTTGTATATAAACGAGGAGGGATTCCAGTGCTGTGCTTACATCATGCATTCCTGCTCGTCCTCAGCTTGGAAATGGTACGTCCGATTATCTGGAGAGAGGAAAGATAGGTGTGAATTTAGAGGGACAGGAGAGGAGAGAGAAAGGAGGACGACAGAGAGAGTGCAGTAGACTACATTCCAGGGGATACATACAAGGGGAAAACCTGATTCACAGACACAGAGAGAGGATCGGTTGAGGGAGACTCGCCTCTCTGCACCGTCTTTCCATTACATACACAGGCTCAGACAAACACACACACATAGACAGGCAAATGCACTTGCACACAGCTCAGACCATAGTTATGTGGAGAGAGGTGAGAGGTCAAGGAGGGGTGAACCTACGTGTGACCAGGTCAAAGGTCCTCCTCTCATCGGGGTTGGGGCGCACCTGACAGGTCAGGAGGTTGAGCTTCGCAGGTGGTCGGTTGATCTGTGGAACCAACGACACTGGGGTCAATTCCCACCCTAGGGCTGACACACACTTTACTACGCTGGCTCAGATGCTAGCTTTTCACATCGTCTTTTCCAGAATGGTCCCAACAACTATGGTATACAGGGCATTCGGAAAGTGTTCAGAACCCTTCACTTTTTCCACATTTTGTTACGTTACAGCCTTATTCTAAAATTGATTAAATATATTTTTTCCTCATCAATCTACACACAATATTCCATAATTACAAAGCAAAAACAGGTTCAGAAATTTTTGCAAATGTATAAAATAATGTAAAAACTGAAATATCACATTTGCATAAGTATTCAGACCCTTACCTTACTACTTTGTTAAAGCACAGCCTCAAGTCTTCTTGGGTATGACACAACAAGCTTGGCACACCTGTATTTGGGGAGTTTCTCCCATTCTTTTCTGCAGATCCTCTCAACCTCTGTCAGGTTGGAACTATTTTCAGGTCTCTTTTCAGGTCTCTCCAGAGATGTTAGATCAGGTTCAAATCCGGGCTCTGGCTGGACCACTCAAGGACATTCAGAGACTTGTCCCAAAGCCACTCCTGCCTTGTCTTCTATGTGCTTAGGGTCGTTGTCCTGTTGGAAGGTGAGCCTGGAGCAGGATTTCATCAAGGATCTCTCTGTACTTTGCTCCGTTCATCTTTCCCTCGATCCTGACTAGTCTCCCAGTCCCTGCCACTGAAAAACATACCCACGGCATGATGCTGCCACCACCATGCTTCAACGTAGGGATGGTATTGGCCAGGTGATTAGCGGTGCCTGGTTTCCTCCAGAAATTCAGGCCAAAGAGTTCAATCTTGGTTTCATCAGACCAGAGAATTTTGTTTCTCATGGTCTGAGAGTCCTTTAAGTGCCTTTTGGCAAACTCCAAGCGCGCTGTCATGTGCCTTTTACTGAGGAGTGGCTTCCGTCTGGCCACTCTCCCATAAAAGCTGGATTGGTGGAGTGCTGCAGAGATGGTTGTCCTTCTGGAAGTTTCTCCCATCTCCACAGAGGAACTCTGGAGCTCTGTCAGAGTGACCATCGGGTTCTTGGTCACCGTGCTTCTCCCTCGATTGCTGGCTGGGTGACCAGCTCTGGGAAGAGTCTTAGTGGTTCCAAATTTCTTCTATTGAAGAATTGTGGAGGCCACAGTGTTCTTGGGGACCTACAATGCTGAAGAAATGTTTTGGTACCCATCCCCAGATCTGTGCCTCGACACAATCCTGTCTCGGAGCTCTACAGACAAAACAAGTTGTAGAAACATCTCAAGGATGATCAATGGAAACAGGATGCACCTGAACTCAATTTCGAGTCTCATAGCAAAGGGTCTGAATAGTTATGTAAATAAGGTATTTTTAAATAAAATTTGCTACAATTTCTAAAACCCGTTTTTGCTTTGTCATTATGGGGTAGTGTGTAGATTGATGCAGAATAAAAAAAAATTACAAACATTTTAGAACAAGGCTGTAACGTAACAAAATGTGGAATTAGTGAAGGGGTCTGAATAATTTAAGAGTATGCATTACTAGGCCAGCCCAGTACAGCTTGGCTTAACTATAGTACATTTCAAGAGCATCAGCAACCTGGCGACTAGGGCTGTCCCCAAAAACAACAAAAATCTTGGTCGACCAAGAGTCGTCTGTTCTTTCGACCAATCAATTGATTGAAATATAGGCCTAAGTAAGTGACGGTATTAAGACTAAACAGGAAGCGCTCTCAGGCCTACAGCTCGATGGTGGTTATACAAGGCTGCTAATGACAGTGACATTACCTATTATTATAATGATGATCATAATAATAAATAGCAATATGGAGATCAAGGAAAAAGGAGGGTTATTATTATTATAAATAAATAAAAACAGACAATTTAAAACGATGTAAACAACGCTAAATAAATTATAAATAATACCAGAGAGGCTGGTCTAACAAAAATAAGTGTCAAGCCTTTATTACAGGAAAGATTAAAAACAACCGAGTTTGTGAAATGGTTGCTTGAGGCTTGGTGCTTATGGAATCAGTAGGCTATTACACAAACAGGCAGGATCTGTCTCATTTCTGTATATATACAGTACCAGTCAAAAGTTTGGACACACCTAATCATTCAAGTTTTATTTGAATTTTTACTATTTTCTACAATGTAGAAAAATAGTGAAGACATCAAAACTATGAAATAACATGTATGGAATCATGTAGTAACCCCAAACAGTGTTAAACAAATCAAAATATATTTTATATTTGAGATTCTTGTAAGTTGCCACCCTTTGCCTTGATGACAGCTTTGCACACTATTGGCATTCTCTCAACCAGCTTCATTAATTAACAGGTGTGACTTGTTAAAAGTTAAATAGGGAAATTTCTTTCCTTCTTAATGCGTTTGAGCCAATCAGTTGTGTTGTGACAAGGTAGGGGGTATACAGAAGATAGCCCTATTTGGTAACAGACCAAGTCCATATTATGGCAATAACAGCTCAAATAAGCAAAGAGAAACGACAGTCCATCATTACTTTAACACATGAAGGTCAGTCAATACGGAACATTTCAAGAACTTTAAAAGTTTCTTCAAGTGCAGTCGCAAAAACCATCAAACGCTATGATGAAACTGGCTCTCATGAGGACCGTCACAGTAAAGGAAGACTCAGAGTTACCTCTGCTGCAGAGGATAAGTTCATTAGAGTTACCAGCCCAAATAAATGCTTCACAGAGTTCAAGTAACAGACACATCTCAACATCAACTGTTCAGAAGAGACTGCGTAAATCAGGCCTTTGTGGTCGAATTGCTGAAAAGAAACCACTACTAAAGGACACCAATAAGAAGAAGAGACTTGCTTGGGCCAAGAAGAATTAGCAATGGATATCAGACCGGTGGAAATCTGTCCTTTGGTCTGATGAGTCCAAATTTTAGATTTTTGGTTCCAACCGCCATGTCTTTGTGAGACGCAGAGTACTGTAGGTGAAGCATGGAGGAGGAGGTGAGATGGTGTGGGGATGCTTTGCTGGTGACACTGTCTGATTTATTTCGAATTCAAGGCACATTTAACCAGCATGGCTACCACAGCATTCTGCAGCGATACGCCATCCCATTTGGTTTGCGCTTTGTGGGACTATCATTTATTTTTCAACAGGACAATGACCCAAAACACACCTCCAGGCTATGTAAGGGCTATTTGACAAGAAGGAGTGATGGAGGTCTGCATCAGATAACCTGGCCTCCACAATCACCCGACCTCAAACCAATTGAGATGTTTTGGGATGAGTTGAACCACTGAGTGGAGGAAAAGCAGGCAACAAGTGCTCAGCATATGTGGGAACTCCTTCAAGACTGTTGGAAAAGCATTCCAGGTGAAGCTGGCTGAGAGAATGCCAAGAGTGTGCAAAGCTGTCATCAAGGCAAAGGGCGGCTACTTTGAAGAACCTAAATGGGATGTCAGCCCTGTTGGCGACTGATTTAAAGTTACAGGTAGTCAAGTATACAGTAGTTTGAGGATTACTTTTGGCACTGAGCTTTTACTGTATGGTTTATATACTGTATTGGGTACAGGATATGAGAGGTGAATGAGATGTCAACTAAAAGGCCACATGACATGTTGAGTCTCACCGTGCTGTGGGAGATGGTCAGACAGCCGTACTTGACACCACACTTCCTCTTCTGCCAAACCTTCCTAATCCTGGAGGGAGGGAGGGAGGGAGACAGAGTGCACGAGAGAGAGGAAGAGACTCAGACCACATTCTAAGTCAGGCATAACTTACTGTATATCTACAGTACCATCAAGCTTACTCATCATATCTAGGAATACAAGTTCGTTTCCCCAACTGACTCACATCCCCCCTATGTTATCACACTGTAATCTAATGCTCTGAGAACAAGGAGAGAGGGGCTGGAATGGAGACATAGGACTGTTTTAGACTTCCAGGCTACCCCTGTCTCTCTCTCTCTCTTTACTCTCTCTCTCTCTCTCTCTCTCTCTCTCTCTCTCTCTCTCTCTCTCTCTCTCTCTCTCTCTCTCCTCACTCTTTCTCTCTCTCTCTCTCTCTTTTTCTCTCTCCTACCCCTCTCTCTCTCTCTCTTCTTTCTCCTCTCTCTTTACTCTCTTTCCCTTTCTCTCTCTCCTCTCTTTATGACCTGGGTTAGCTGGAGTAGCTGAATCCACTCATCCAGCCAGGCCTCTTCGCCAGGATCCAAACCCCAGAATAATGAAGACCAGCTGGGGCTGACATAGCACTGTGCCCCCACCCCTCCCACCCAGCCTCTCCATAATGTCACGCTGCACCCTGCTACAGACCCTAACCCTGCTGAGGCCTAACCTTAACCCTGCTCAGGCCTAACCTTAACCCTGCTGAGGCCTAACCTTAACCCTAACCCTGCTCAGGCCTAACCTTAACCCTTTTATTATTTTTATTTTTTATTTTACCTTTATTTATCTAGGCAAGTCAGTTAAGAACAAATTCTTATTTTCAATGACGGCCTAGGAACAGTGGGTTAACTGCCTGTTCAGGGGCAGAACGACAGATTGGTACCTTGTCAGCTCGGGGATTTGAACTTGCAACCTTTCGGTTACTAGTCCAACGCTCTAACCCACTAGGCTAACCCTGCTGAGGCCTAACCTTAACCCTAACCCTGCTGAGGCCTAACCTTAACCCTAACCCTGCTGAGGCCTAACCTTAACCCTAACCCTGCTGAGGCCTAACCTTAACCCTAACCCTGCTCAGGCCTAACCTTAACCCTAACCCTGCTGAGGCCTAACCTTAACCCTAACCCTGCTGAGGCCTAACCTTAACCCTAACCCTGCTCAGGCCTAACCTTAACCCTAACCCTGCTCAGGCCTAACCTTAACCCTAACCCTGCTGAGGCCTAACCTTAACCCTAACCCTGCTCAGGCCTAACCTTAACCCTAACCCTGCTGAGGCCTAACCTTAACCCTAACCCTGCTCAGGCCTGCTCCCATGTTAACCCCATAGATATCCTAATATCATATACCATATGTATACATCACTGGATCATTGCCTGAAGAATCTATGGGTCAGGAACCCTGAACTTGAGCCATATAAAGTGGATAATATGATAGCCATAAAACAGGGTTGTGACTAGATGGAGTACAGCTACAGACAAGATTTACCACTGAACTTGATTTTGGAAGTTTTAAAGCCAGACGATGAGATGGGGAGGGCACTTTCGTTGCTAAGGCGATAGCTAGCTAGCCTCTAGCGGTAGGACAGCAACAGGTTGTCAGTAGGGGGAGAGTTTTGATTTGAACATACCATATTTAGGCAGCATTGGCATTTAGCAGGACGAATTGGCTTGGTTCTATTGTATCTGTTCACTGGAGATTCGTTTTGATGTTTATTTCCCACCTCCTTACATGATAGGATAAATATGATTAATACATTGTGCACTACCGTTTGTTTATATCGATTTAGCTAGCTAGAATTGTGAAGAAGTGTCTATGGATACAAGCAACAGTACACAGATATTTAAATCAGAAATAAACAAAATCGCCAGTGAAACTATTGATTTTTACTTAGAGAACTCAACTAGATATCTGACTCCGACTGATCATCAAGTCCAAACTTCCGTGGTAGTTCAATGGTTAATCTCGTCCGTACCTGTACTAGTCACAACCATAAAACAGCCTGTGGAATCCTAGCCTAGTTCCGGGTCGGTTTGTGCCGTCTTGCCAAATCCAATGTGTGCTAGCTTATCATATAGCGCCGCCTCCCTTAAACTTGCCTCTGACTGGGCTTGAACCACGGTCCTCTGCCTCACCAACACATGAGACCGCCCGCTTGACAACATAAAAACCAGTTGAGCTATAGAAAAGGATCCAATTCGATAGCACCATTGGCAACATTTCAAGCTGGCTGTGAAGTGAGCTCACAGCACGGTCTAATCTCCGTTACACAGGCTAACAGAATCCTTCTATTGGGGTTAATGCTGGAAGTGGAGCCTTGTGTGTTTTCAGTACACGGTCAGTATTTTCCACAATCTCCAGACAGACTCACCCGTCACTCCTCTTCTGTAGGAAGCCTGACTTCTCCGTACCATACTTCTTGTTGCCTTGAGGCTGGTGGATGCTGTAGCCATTACCAGAGTTCTTTCTGGTCTGGTACTCCTGGGACAAAACGGGAGAAAAATACTTTATTACAATATAGATTGACTATGATTAGTTTTCTTTTTTTTTAACCACCCACCAGGGTTGTGTTCATTAGGGCAAGCAATGGAAAATGTTTAAAGCATTTTCCAACGGAAAATGAACACTTCTTATTGGACAAGCCCAGGTAGTCCCCATCTCTGTTTCAGTCAGTTTTCTTCCGTTTGGTGCCTAATGAACAGTACCTCTTTCCCCTCCATCTGTAGCAGCAGTCTTAGGGAGTCTCGTAGCTGAGAGAGCTGTCTCACCTCTTCTTCCTGGTCCTGACGCACCTACCGCACACACACACACACACACACACACACACACACACACACACACACACACACACACACACACACACACACACACACACACACACACACACACACACACACACACACACACAAGACAGATCAGCTGAATGCAATCTACTGTAGCTACTATATAAACAGACACTGATTTGGCTAATATATTGGGAGCATTTGGAGGGAGTTGCTGGTGTACGTGGCGTGCACTAGCTTTTCACAACGCCAACTGTCTCTCAAAAAGAATGGATTTGGGATGGGTAGCTTTGCTGATCTGTTCCCAATCAATGGGTGTGGACAGCTATTAAACCAAGCTTTGCATAATGTTGCAAAATAAAGTGTAACAGAGCATACTAGAACAGTCTTTGGTTTCTGGGTCCCCATCTTAGCCTGGTCCCATATCAATTTGTGCTGTCTTGCCAAATCAAACAGGATAACAACACAAAAACGTTTAGGTGAACCGTGAAAAAGTCCCAACAGGTTTCTTTTCCATAATTCTTCCTTGAACCTGAGAAACAGCGTGCCCGAGCTTGCCCCTTTTCCAACCATGTAGAGCAAGAAGAACCACTGACACTCTCATTAAACTCAAGTGTCTGTTGAGAGAGAGTGAGAGTGAGTGTGTGAGTGTGTGAGTGTGTGAGTGAGTGAGTGAGTGAGTGAGTGAGTGAGTGAGTGAGTGAGTGAGTGAGTGAGTGAGTGAGTGAGTGAGTGAGTGAGTGAGTGAGTAACCCGACACTAGGTCAGTAAACCACTAGGTGGAAAAGGCTCAGTATAACCACCACACCATGTCATTTAAGGTGGACCAGGCTCAGTATAACGACCACACCACCAGGCTCAGCATAACGACCACACCACCAGGCTCAGCATAACGACCACACCACCAGGCTCAGTATAACGACCACACCATGTCATTTAAGGTGGACCAGGCTCAGTATAACCACCACACCATGTCATTTAAGGTGGACCAGGCTCAGTATAACCACCACACCACCAGGCTCAGTATAACCACCACACCATGTCATTTAAGGTGGACCAGGCTCAGTATAACCACCACACCATGTCATTTAAGGTGGACCAGGCTCAGTATAACCACCACACCATGTCATTTAAGGTGGACCAGGCTCAGCATAACGACCACACCACCAGGCTCAGTATAACGACCACACCATTCCATTTAAGGTGGACCAGGCTCAGTATAACCACCACACCATGTCATTTAAGATGGACCAGGCTCAGCATAACCACCACACCATGTCATTTAAGGTGGACCAGGCTCAGTATAACCACCACACCATGTCATTTAAGGTGGACCAGGCTCAGCATAACCACCACACCATGTCATTTAAGGTGGACCAGGCTCAGCATAACGACCACACCATGTCATTTAAGGTGGACCAGGCTCAGCATAACGACCACACCATGCCATTTAAGGTGGACCAGGCTCAGCATAACGACCACACCCTGCCATTTAAGGTGGACCAGGCTCAGCATAACGACCACACCATGCCATTTAAGGTGGACCAGGCTCAGTATAACCACCACACCATGTCATTTAAGGTGGACCAGGCTCAGTATAACCACCACACCATGTCATTTAAGGTGGACCAGGCTCAGTATAACCACCACACCATGCCATTAAATATTTCCACACCACTGCCATGTAACCCTGACAACCATAACCGGTACTGAGTGATAGTCTCCTGGTTTGGCAGTTGGGGGATATGGGCAGGAAAATGTCTGGTCTGGTTTGGAAAGCCTGTCTAGGCGATTATAGCATAAGGGCCCGTACCTCCAATGAAATTGGGGAATAATTTTGGTTTCCCTTTCAGGAATGAAGGAGCAGTTATAGGAATTGCATAGGAATTGCACGGTCATGGACAGACCGTGTGTTGGGAAAGTCTGGGAGGAGAGACGAGGTTGAGGTTTAGGAGGTTTGTCTGCAGCGATGCATAATCTGTTAGTGTCTGTACAGGACTTCAGTAGCAGCTGATGACTAAGGTCCAGTTGGAGTTGGTAGTTAGTGTGTGTGTGTGTGTGTGTGTGTGAGACAGACAGACAGACAGGTAGGTAGACAGACAAAACAAAACAAATCGGTTGTTACTACCATGTGCACCGATGTAGCCAGCTTCTCCACAAAGGGACTAAGGTTCTCGGCAGCTTTCAAGCCGTCCTGGAAAAAACTGAGATGATACAACAATACTGAGTCATTGGTGGATGTCGACCATAACACTCAGGTACACACACACACACACACACACACACACACACACACACACACACACACACACACACACACACACACACACACACACACACACACACACACACACACACAGAACACATATAACATATGGAACAAAATTGTTAAGTAGCGTGGCAATACCTAGTAAAAGGAAGCCAAAACCAAACAGCCACAACATTTGACACCAGAAACCACAGTAACATTCCTGAGGTAAGATCTTGGTGCTGTTACATATGAGTAGTAGCAGGGAGATATGAAAGCCATACGCTTCCCATAAGGCCAAATGAGTCCAGCGAGTACTCTTACGATTCACACTATAGGACCAACCAGAACCGTACTGTCTTTGATATTACATTTTCTTAAAATGTTTTCTTTTAGACTATAGTGCAGTACAGCTCGGCTTGGCTCAGTAGCGTGAAAAAGGGGCATTAAAGCATAGAAGGAGAACTTACTTGAGCTGGGCCTGGAAGTACTTGATGAGACTCTGGAGCAGGTCTGGACCCTGACGTACCCTCAGCTCCTGGATCTTCAGTAGATACTGGACAAACCAGAGGACGAAAGTACTGGATTAGTAACCATGGTTACAGAGCTGGTTTCAGGTTCAGAAACGGTCACACTGGTTATAAACCGTTGGGTATCATTTTACTGATTTAAATCATGGTAGGAGAAATGTACTGTCTGTTCAGGAAACACTCCTGGTCTTAGTTGTAGACTGTAACTTGGGCACAGAGTTTTTCCTGGTCAGGACACATGGGCAGGAAAAATACTAGACTTTCATATGAACAAGTCTCTCCTGCCATAGACAATATGCTTCTCAGGACATAGCCTAAACATGACACGGCATAGAACAGTTTCAGGGTGTGTTTTTTTACCTGATCCATTTTTTGAACTGTTTGAAGTGTTTTAAATGTTGCTTTAAAAGGGAAATGCCTTGGTGAGAGCCAGCTGAAGGAGCTCTCTGCTGCTTTTGGAAGGAATGACTGCAGTCTGCTGTGTCTCTGCTCCATAAAGCCTTGTTTAAAACTGTCTGTCTGCGGCTGTGCTGGGTCATGTTTATTATGCACCAAATGGGGCAAAACGGACTGAAACAGCCCACTGGGCAAAAACTGGTAGAATCAACGTTGTTTCCACATCATTTCAACCAAAACACGATTAGTGTGATGATGTTGAATCAACGTTGAAAACAGATTGGATTTGCAAAAAGTAATCAACGTAAAGACGGGTTTTTTTACCCAACTTTTAAGCTAGATCCAATGACATGGTGACAACTCAACCAAATGTAAATCCAAACTGGATGTTGAACTGACGTTTGTGCCCAGTGGAAGGAATGTACAACCTCGACTTATCCAAAAACGTATTTTCGTTTTCAGTTGCATGTTTTCAAATGTTTTCTCTTGTGTGCCATAATGAACATGACCCAGACAAGGGCCTTGGAGAAGGGGGGGGGGGAATTCTCCTCCTCTACTTCTCCACCCATCTCAGCAGCTGGCCTCACAGAGAGTCCAACTAAAGAGTAAATTCCCCTACGCTCGTAAAGTGTAACTGTGGACTTTAACTGAGCTTAGCATTGGCTTCAGTGCCATTTCCAATCTGTACTGCACATTTTTACATTTCACAGTCTAGTCTGGGTCTGGCATCCTCCCCCACCTTGACACGATCTGTGCCGTTCAGGGGAGAAATTGTCCATATGCACAGATCTAGGATCAGATTCCCATCCCCCAAACCTACCCGTAAGTATTAGTGGCATTAGTGGAATAAGTGGCATTAGCGCCGTTTGCCGTAGTAGTAGTGCTGTTAGTGGTAGTAGTAGTGGTGTTAGCGGCATTAGTGGTATTAGCAGTGTTAATGGTAGTAGTGGTGTTAGCGGTATTAGCAGTGTTAGTGGTGGTAGTAGCAGTGTTAGTGGTAGTTGTGTTAGTAGTGGCGTTAGCGGTATTAGCAGTGTTAGCGCCGTTAGTGGTAGTAGTGGTGTTATCAGCATTAGCGGTATTAGCAGTGTTAGCGGCGTTAGCGGTAGTTGCAGCGTTATCGGCGTTAGCGGTAGTAGTGGTGTTAGCAGCGTTAGTACTGGTGTTAGCGGCGTTAGCGGTAGCAGTGGTGTTAGCGGCATTGGCAGTGTTAGTGGTAGTAGTGGTGTTGTGTTAGCAGTGTTAGTAGTGGTATTAGCAGTGTTAGTAGTGGTATTAGCTGTGTTAGTAGTAGTGGTTTTATCACCACTATTACCAAGACTTTAGATCAGTGTCTATGGGTAACTTTACTACGTGTGTGTCCGTCCCAGCTCTGTGTCCTCACCTCACACATCTGCAGCTGGAAGGTCCTCCTCTCTCGCTCCATGTCCTCCGTCACCTCGTATCCCTCCATCCTGATCAGGCCCGGCTGACGGCTCTTCTCCCTCCTCTCCAGCTTCCCACTGAGATAGAGAGAGAGGTAGAGAGAGGTAGAGAGAGAAATGTAGAGAAAGAGAGAGGTAGAGAGAGAGAGAGGTAGAGAAAGAGAGAGGTAGAGAGACAGAGGTAGAGAGACAGAGGTAGAGAGAGAGAGAGAGAGAGAGAGAGAGAGAGAGAGAGAGAGAGAGAAAAAAGAGAAAGAGAAAGAGAGAGAGAGAGAGAGAGAGAGAGAGAGAGAGAGAGAGAGAGAGAGAGGGGTAGAGAGAGAGGTAGAGAGACAGAGGTAGAGAGACAGAGGTAGAGAGACAGAGGTAGAGAGACAGAGGTAGAGAGACAGAGAGAGAGGTAGAGAGACCGAGAGAGAGACAGAGAGAGAGAGAGAGAGAGAGAGAGAGAGGTAGAGCGAGGTAGAGGACTTTAGACTGTAAAGCATCTTTATTGATACCGTTCAATGAAAGAAAAGAGCATTGTTAAATGGAGACGGACTCAACGTCAACATTCGTGGACACAGATGCTGACGAGTGAAAGGACAGTGCATTAGATATCTGTAGAATTGTCTTGGGATGAGGTGTGAGTGTGTGCATGTCTGTGTGTGAATGATAGAAAGAGATACGGGTGGATTTACAGGTATTTACTGCCCTAATCTTGGCCATTTTAAACATCATATTCCTGTAACAAACTCCCTCCTTCCAACTATTTCACCTGAGGAAACAGGAGAAAGGATAAGGGAGAGTGGAGGTGAAACCCCATTCTTATATTACATTGACTTAAAACCAGAACATGACTGGATGGGTGTACAGTAACACTCTCTTTTCATCTTTCTGAGAGGCACCACAAACCCTATGGAAGACTACTTCCCTCATAATCACTTTGGTAGAATGATATCAACTCACACTTTGATGTCATAATCCTTCCAGCTCTTCTCCAACTGTTTCTTCAACTCCTAAAGAAGAGAAGACAGAAGACCGATAGTTCAGTTGGGCTGCGCTCCGGACAAGTCAAATAAACACTGCGTCTATATTATCTGAAGTGTGGACAGTCACAGAACACTGTACAGTCACAGAACACTGTACAGTCACAGGACACTGTACAGTCACAGAACACTGTACAGTCACAGGACCCAGGGGCCCCAAACTTAGATTACATTTGACTGTGAATAGTAGGCTCTGGCCCCTTCATACACCTTATATGACACTTCAACAATGGGGTTTACTGTACCAATAACAAAACCTATTGCTGGTGAATGACCTCTCATTAAGTAGGACAAGGAAGCCTGGCCTGGTAAAACTCCAGGCCCTAGTACCTGTAGCTTTTGGCCCGGGAGAGGCAAAGGTCGAGTCATGCGTCCTCCGAAACATGACCCGCCAAGCCGCGCTTCTTAACACCCGCTCGCTAAACCCGGAAGCAATTTGCACCAATGTGTCGGAGGAAACAACGTTCAACTGAAGACCAGAGTCAGCCTGGAGGTACCCGGCCCGCCACAAGGAGTCGCTAGAGTGCGATGAGCCAAGTAAAGCTCCCCTGGCCAAACCCTTCCCTAACCCGGACGACACTGGGCCAATTGTGCGCCGCCCTATGGAACTCCCGGTCACAGCCAGTTGTGACACAGCCTGGGATCAAACCCCAGGCTGTAGTGACGCCGCAACACTGCGATGCAGTGCCTTAGACTGCTGTGCCCCTCGGGAGGCCCTAGATGTATCTCTTATTGTCTAGATTACTTTACAGACACAGTAGAGGAGACAGAAGTGTTCCACTATGTAGTGTACACTACAGTAGGGTTACTCACCAGTCTGCTGTCTCTAAGCTCACTCTTCAAGACATTCTCCAAGGGAAAAGAGATTATATTGTTCAAATTCTGGACCTGGAAGACAGGAAGGGAGCGAGGGAGGGAGAGAGGGAGAAAGAGGAAGAGGGAGAGAGGCAATGAGTCACATAGCTACACACAGACACACACGTTCCGATTTAAAACGATGAAACAACAAAAACCTGTATTGGTTCCTAGGGACCCTATAATGTTGTTCCAGCTTCCCAGTGAGTCACATTCCATGGGATGGCTATGATCAACTTGTGATTCAATCCATATGTTCCCAGAGTGCACCATAATTTGTATGATTTTATTTGTGGGCTTAGAATGTGTGCATTACCAAATCAAAATTGCGATTCAGATGGAATGACTGTATTCTAGTTAGTCATGCTGAGATACATCCTGTTATGCAGTCAGTTGGACTACAGATGTACGGTGCCTGTTTTAGGACATCCACAAGACATGTCCATTAAAATGAAGGCTTGGTGCAGTAAAGTCGGTCAAGTCCTCCTCCACCTCAGATCTTACAGGGCTAATAGATCATATAAACCCTACCACCCAGGGAAAAAGGACATGTCCTTAAATGTACACCATACACATGAACGCTTGGTGCAGTCAAGTCCTCCTCCACCTCAGATCTTACAGGGCTAATAGATCATATAAACCCTACCACCCAGGGAAAAAGGACATGTCCTTAAATATACACCATACACATGAACGCTTGGTGCAGTTAAGTCCTCCTCCAGTTCTTGCTCTTACAAGGCTAGTGCATCATATAAACCCTACCACCCAAGAACATGGCACCGTGCCATCCCCTCCCTCTCTCTTATCTCAAGGCAGGGAGGGGAACTACTGAATGATTAGCTCCACGTGTTGGGTAGTGTCTATGTAGGTTTATTCTCATTCATATACAGTACGTCAACATGTTGGGGTTTTAGGCTGGGCTTCTGTATAGCACTTTGTAACATTGGCTGATGTAAAAAGTGCTTTATAAATACATATGACTGATTGATGTCCGCCATTTTCCTCTGTTTTGAATAACAGCATGTCACATGGGGAAAATCTACATTGGTTTAAGCCTGTTCTTTCAATTCAATATACTTCATTTATCCCACAAGGGGAAATGATGTAGACAGGAGTGAATATGTGACTTGTTTTAGGAAACTAGGCGTATGTCGCACGTCACTACCTCACAGGAGAGCCATTTGAACTGAAACATTTACCAAAATGTGTTTTTTGGCAGAAATGCCTTCTGGAACATGTGAACTTTTATGTGCCTTAATAACAAACTTGTATTCCATCCATAAATACAAATAAAATTATTAAATTATGAGCATAGTTGGTTTAACCATGGAAAAAGCCAGGAACCTTCCCGCTAGCCATGATTGGCTAAGATAATGGATGGGCTGGACATGCCGGGAGATCAGTTCTGATTGGTCTGCCATGAAGAATGCTTCTGTCTATAACGTGAGCTGTTCAGTATGTGTTGATGGTCCTTTCTACTGCATCGTTTGTGAAAGATATAACGTTACCCATCGAGAACTACAAAAGTTTTGCTGCTTTTCTCAACAACGTTGATGCCCTGAATTTAGCAGGCGCTATCGACAGATCAGTTGGGAAAAGTGATGGTCTACTTTCTGCACACGCCACGGTCAGTGTGAACCGGAGTAACTTGACACAACGCTGGCCAAACAAGATGTAGCTACAAACAAAACAGAGTTAAATGGTTCCAGTCTGCCGTGTAGTATTCATCCATGTATACGGGTAAGAGGCTAGCTACAGTTTTAGAAATAAGTTTCTAATTTTGTCAGAAAGTCATTTTATTGCAAGTTAAAGAGTACTGTTAGTTAGCTAGCAAACGTTAGCTTGCTGGCTCGCTAGCTAACGTTACGTGTGTGACCTGTGTAGTAATGTTATTCAAATCAGAAACCCATTTGCATTGCTAGTTATAGCCTAATGTTAGCTAGCTAACATTAAACCTAGTTTGTTAGCTTTAAGCTACAAGCAGATTCATACTACAGCTAAGACCATGTTTGTATTGGTAGTAGTATGAGTATGGATTATTCCAGTTCATTGTTTAGGTAGCTTGTTACATGTCTAAACAGAAGACTATACTTAGGCCGGATTATTACATGACCCATCAAATTAGCTAGGTGTGTCTGGGCGTGATTATGGCCATCTATTGTATTTCATGAACATGCGTACTTGTCTAGACAATAGTGACCCATCCACTTAGCTAGATGTGGCTGTGGGGGGGGGGGGGGGGGTTACAGCATTTCTTTCACATGACCCATCAATTTACAAGTGTGTCTGAGTAAGCGTCATCTAATAATTATGAAATATTTATCTGGACACTTCCTGTTTTTGATATTGCTACTATGCAAGTAACCACTTCACTGTACCATTTACACCTTCTGTATCATATGCATGTGACAAATATACTTAGATATTGTTTGATATATGGTGTGTTTACCACATGGCCTCACATGTGAAACCTTAAAGAGATGGGTGGGGCTAAGGCTTAAGAGGGTGTGAATGATGCTGAATGGATGTAGAAAAAGAAGAGCTCTCCAGTAGGTACCAAAACATGTAAAAAACACCATTTCAAATTTTGCTACATGAGACCGAATCGAGGCGGTCGTACACATATACACATATACAGTTAGCCAAATACATTTAAACTCAGTTTTTCACAATTCCTGACATTTAATCCTAGTAATAATTCCCTGTCTTAGGTCAGTTAGGATCACCACTTTATTTTAAGAATGTGAAATGTCAGAATAAAAGTAGAGAATGATTTATTTCAGCTTTTATTTCTTTCATCACAATCCCAGTGGATCAGAAGCTCACATACACTCAATTAGTATTCGGTAGCATTGCCTTTAAATTGTTTAACTTGGGTCAAACGTTTTGGGTAGCCTTCCACAAGCTTCCCACAATAAGTTGGGTGAATTTTGGCCCATTCCTCCTGACGGAGCTGGTGTAACTGAGTCAGGTTTGTAGGCCTCCTTGCTCGCACACGCTTTTTCAGTTCTCCCACAAAGTTTCTATAGGATTGAGGTCAGGGCTTTGTGATGGCCACGCCAATAACTTGACTTTGTTGTCCTTAAGCCATTTTGCCACAACTTTGTAAGTATGCTTGGGGTCATTGTCCATTTGGAAGACCCATTTGCGACCAAGCTTTAACTTCCTGACTGATGTCTTGAGATGTTGCTTCAATATTTCCACAATTTTCCTACCTCATGATGCCATCTATTTTGCGAAGTGCACCAGTCCCTCCTGCAGCAAAGCACCCACACAACATGATGTTTATTTTATTTTTATTTCACCTTTATTTAACCAGGTAGGCCAGTTGAGAACAAGTTCTCATTTACAACTGCGACCTGGCCAAGATAATGCAAAGCAGTGCGACACAAACAACAACACAGAGTTACACATGGAATAAACAAACATACAGTCAATAATACAATAGAGAAAGTCTATATACAGTGTGTGCAAATAGTGACAAAATAGGCCATAGTGACAAAATTATTACAGTATGGCAAATTAAACACTGTGGTGATAGATGTGCAGAAGATGAGTGTGCAAGTAGCGGTACTGAGGTGCAAAAGAGCTAAATAAATAAAATAAATAACAATATGGTGATGAGGTAGTTGGATGGGCTATTTACAGATTGGCTATGTACAGGTGCATTGATCTGTGAGCTGCTCTGACAGCTGGTGCTTAAAGCTAGTGAGGGAGATATGAGTCTCCAGCTTCAGTGATTTTTGCAGTTCGTTCCAGTCATTGGCAGCAGAGAACTGGAAGGAAAGGCGCCCGAAGGAGGAATTGGCTTTGGGGATGACCAGTGAAATATACCTGCTGATCGCGTGCTGCGGGTGGGTGCTGCTATGGTGACCAGTGAGCTGAGATAAGGCGGGGGGCTTTACCTAGCAACGACTTATAGATGACGCTGATGATGATGCTGCCACCCCGTGCTTCACAGTTGGGATGGTGTTCTTCGGCTTGCAAGGCTCCCCCTTTTGCCTCCAAACATAACGATGGTCATAGTGGCTAAATAGTTATATTTTTGTTTCATCAGACCAGAGGACATTTCTCCAAAAAGTACGATCTCTGTCCCCATATGCAGTTGCAAACCGTAGTCTGGCTTTTTTATGGCGGTTTAGGAGCAGTGGCTTCTTCCTTGCTGGGTGGCCTTTCAGGTTATGTCGATATAGGACTCGTTTTACTGTGGATATAGATACTTTTGTACCTGTTTCCTCCAACATCTTCACAAGGTCCTTTGCTGTTGTTCTGGGATTGATTTGCAGTTTTCGCACCAAAGTACATTCATCTCTAGGAGACAGAACGCGTCTCCTTCCTGAGTGGTATGACGGCTGCGTGGTCCCATGGTGTTTATACTTGCGTACTATTGCTTGTACAGATGAACTTGGTACCTTCAGGCATTTGGAAATTGCTTCCAAGGATGAACCAGACTTGTGGAGGTCTACAATTGTTTTCTGAAGTCTTGGCTGATTTCTTTTGGATTTTCCCATGATGTCAAGCAGAGGCACTGTTTGAAGGTAGGCCTTGAAATACATCCACAGGTACACCTCCAATTGACTCAAATGATGTCAATTAGCCTATCAGAGTCTTCTAAAGCCACGACATAATTTTCTGGAATTTTCCAATCTGTTTAAAGGCTCAGTCAACTTAGTGTATGTAAACTTCTGACCCACTGCAATTGTGATACAGTGAATTATAAGTGAAATAATCTGTCTGTAAACAATTGTTGGAAAAATGACTTGTGTCATGAAGGAAGTAGATGCCCTAACCGACTTGCCAAAACTATAGTTTGAAATTTGTGGAGTGGTTGAAAAACGAGTTTTAATGACTCCAACCTAAGTGTATGTAAACTTCCAACTTCAACTGTACGTACATCAATAAAATATATGTTGGATGTGAAACAAATACAAATCTCCTTGTTCTGCCCACAGTTTTTATTTACTTCATATGATGGATGAAGTGATATCACTCAATGGAAACAACCCTTCTCAAATATAATTCTTAGATAATCAAACCTATGAGCAAACAACATTCCAGAAAAGCATCCAGAAAATTGTGCTTACTGGGAAAACATCTGAAGGTCTTATGTAAATCCAATTGATTAACAATACACTGACTGACTGTTCAAAAACATGTCCTGTACTGAAGCAGCTTTGTAGGTAAATACAAGTCAACCACTTCCCTCTTCTGAGTTCATACACAAGTTAACCTTGAGAAATTGATCCAAAGCTTTGTTTGTTTTGATTGGCTTCCAATAACTTAGCCAATGGAAAAAGGCCTTGTGTAGGCCAAACAGTGAAACCACACACACAGTTTACTTTAAAAGCCCCTAAATCAAACAGCGGTAGTGAGTTGGATTGGTTTCCCCAGTTCCCTCAAACACTTCCTCTAGAGCAGGGGTGTCAAACATACGGCCCGCGGGCCGGAACCGGCCCCCAAGGAGGTTCGATCAGGCCCGCAGGATAATTTGAAAGTGGAAAAAATGCATAAAAGACATGGAATTAATATTTTTAATTCGCTGCAATTCATGGATTATCCGCTAAGGGGCGCACTCTTTCCATCAGAGTAGAAGACAAGCCGCATCACTGAGACAGACTGAAAACAGCAGACGGTATCAATGCGCCATCTGCTGCTTGTTACGACGTTGTTAATACCTTGGTCTCTACCTCTCCACTACACCCTCATTAGCCAAAATGTCGTTATCCAAACGGAGAAAAGTAGATAAGGAGTGTAGAATTTTCAAAGAAAAATACAAGTCCAGACTAGACTAACACCTTTAAAATGCTGCCTTAGATACTGTTTGCATTGAAAGAATACAGCTCTGTGAAGATGAATCCTTACTGTGGTGATTTAAAAAATGTGCACTTTAATGTTAGTCAGCAGCTTCAAAACAAAAGTTGTGTGATGGAATTCTACTGTTCATACAACTCCATAAATTTTCAGTATGTATTGTATGTGTATGTATGTTTCATGTATGAAGTTTACAGATTTACAGGACAGGCGAACACTTTCTTCATTACACATTTAAAATCACTCTCCTTAGTTTGTAAGGTGTACGCAGGGATTACATTTAGATTTTATATGCGTATGTGTAAGTGGTTTAAAAATTCCTTTCTTTAAAAGTCTCATTTAATCTTAAAGTGCATTACTATATTTTTCAGTACCAATTAAAGTTTTGTGCCTTTGTACAATCAGTGGGATCAGTTGCAATGCATATTTGTGAATGATAAAAGTAAATTGCACATTTGTCTAAGGAAATATGAGGTGTTTCATGAAATGTTTTGTAAAAGGATAGTTCATTAAATTTCAATATTTTCCTAATGTTCTTGTGCTTCTTTACACCAAAACAAAGGAAAGACATGATATTTTGGTTATTTATAGCAGAGTATGGTATAATTTTAATGGTCCGGCCCACTTGACATCTCCCTAGGCCGTATGTGGCCCACGATGCGAAATGAGTTTGACACCCCTGCTCTAGAGCCTGCGTGGGAAACTTTGATTGACAGATGGGGGGAGGGACCTTGTCCACTCACAGCACACAGAGGTCTGGGAGGAATTATCATTGCCATGGAGACTATCAGTGGGAGGGTTTCGGCTTGCTCCAGTTTTCTGAATGGCTCTAATTGATCTCATGCAGCTGTTGTATCCCTCCAACACAAACACACACACAAACAAACACACACATACCTGAGACAAGTTTGGGGTCTCCCCTCACCCTTCCTCTCCCTAAAAACTGAGGAGCTTTGACCCTCGAGTTGTGACCAAACTGCAACTCATTCATAAATAACCCCTCTGACAGCACACACACACACACACACACACACACACACACACACACACACACACACACACACACACACACACACACACACAGGGGTTATTGAGATCATGGCTTGCATCTTGCATCTTAACGTTGACATTGTGGAGAGAGTTGAGTAATGCTTCTAGGACCATACTTTAATCATGTAACATAACCAGATAATAATTTCATGGATGGAGCTCAACTACACAGGTTTATGGATTATAATATTGCCCCGGGGTGTTTTCATTATGCTACAAATAGAAGAAATTGACTGAAACAGTGACCACAGGACAAAATGTAGACAATAGTACAAATAAAAAACCCTTGAATGAGTAGGTGTGTCCAAACTTTTGACAGGTACTGTATATACACTCCCGGTCAAAAGTTTGGACACACCTACTCAATCAAGGGTTTTTCTTTATTTTTACTATTTTCTACATTGTAGAATAATAGCGAAGACATCAAAACTATGAAATAACACATATGGAATCACGTAGTAACCAAGAAAATTTTAAATAAAAATATATTTTATATTTGAGATTCTTCAAATAGCCACCCTTTGCCTTGATGACAGCTTTGCACACTCTTAGTATTCTCTCAACCAACTTCACCTGGAATGCTTTCTCAACAGTATTGAAGGATGTCCCACATATGCTGAGCACTTGCTGGCTGCTTTTCCTTCACTCTGCGGTCCGACTCATCCCAAACCAACCACCATTCGACCATCAAGGCCTGATTCACACAGTCTCCTCTGAACAGTTGCTGTTGAGATGTGTCTGTTACTTGAACTCTTGAAGCATTTAGTTGGGCTGCAATTTCTGAGACTGGTAACTCTAATGAACTTATCCTCTGCAGCAGAGGTAACTCTGGGTTTTCATGAGAGCCAGTTTCATCATAACGCCTGATGGGTTTTGCAAGTGCACTTGAAGAAACTTTTAGAAATGTTCCGTATTGACTGACCTTCATGTCTTAAAGTAATGATGGACTGTCATTTCTCTTTGCTTAATTGAGTTTCTTTCCATAATATGGACTTGGTATTTTACCAAATAGGGCTATCTTCTGTATAGCAACCCCCTACCCTGTCACAACACAACTGATTGGCTCAAAGAAGGAAATAAATTCCACAAATTAACTTTTAAGAAGGCACACCTGTTAATTGAAATGCATTCCAGGTGACTACCTCATGAAGCTGGTTGAGAGAATGCCAAGAGTGTGCAAAGCTGTCATCAAGGCAAAGGGTGGCTATTTGAAGAATCTCAAATATAAAATATATTTTAAAGAAAAACCCTTGAATGTGTAGGTGTTCTAAAACGTTTGACCGGTAGTGTATATACTACACACTACCGTTCAAAAGTTTGGGGACACTTAGAAATGTCCTTGTTTTCCATGAAAACATACATGAAATGAGTTGCAAAATTAATAGGAAATATAGTCAAGATGTTGACAAGGTTATAAATAATGATTTTTAATTGAAATAATAATTGTGTCCTTCAAACTTTGCTTTCGTCAAAGAATCCTCCATTTGCAGCAATTACAGCCCTGTAGACCTTTGGCATTCTAGTTGTCAATTTGTTGAGGTAATTTGAAGAGATTTCACCCCATGCTTCCTAAAGCACCTCCCACAAGTTGGATTGGCATGATGGGCACTTCTTACGTACCGTACAGTCAAGCTGCTCCCACAACAGCTCAATAGGGTTGAGATCCAGTGACTGTGCTGGCCACTCCATTATAGACAGAATACCAGCTGACTGCTTCTTCCCTAAATAGTTCTTGCATAGTTTGGAGCGGTGCTTTGGGTTATTGTTCTGTTGTAGGAAGAAATTGGCTCCAATTAAGCGATGTCCACAGGGTATGGCATGGCGTTGCAAAATGGAGTGATAGCCTTCCTTCTTCAAGAACCCTTTTATCCTGTACAAATCTCCCACTTTACCACCACCAAAGCACCCCCCAGACAATCACATTGCCTCCACCATGCTTGATAGATGGCGTCAAGCACTCCTCCAGCATTTTTTCATTTTTTCTGCGTCTCACAAATATTCTTCTAGATCAAACCTAGATATGTCTGTCCATAACACTTTTATCCAATCTTCCTCTTTCCAGTGTCTGTGTACTTTTACCCATCTTAATATTTTATTTTTATTGGCCAGTCTGAGATATGGCTTTTTCTTTGTAACTTTGCCTAGAAGGCCAGCATCCCGGAGTCGCCTCTTCACTGTTGACGTTGAGACTGGTGTTTTGTGGGTACTATTTAATGAAGCTGCCAGTTGAGGACTTGTGAGGCGTCTGTTTCTCAAACTAGACACTAATGTGCTTGTCCTCTTGCTCAGTTGTGCACCGGGCCTCCCACTCCTCTTTCAATTCTGGTTAGAGTCAGTTTGCTCTGTTCTGTGAAGGGAGTAATACACAGCATTGTACGAGATCTTCAGTTTTTGGCAATTTCTCGCATGGAATAGCCTTACTTTCTCAGAACAAGAATAGACTGACGAGTTTCAGAAGAAAGTTCTTTGTTTCTGGCCAATTTGGGCCTGTAATCGAACCCATTTTTATTTTACCTTTATTTAACCAGGTAGGCCAGTTGAGAACAAGTTCTCATTTACAACTGCGACCTGGCCAAGATAAAGCAAAGCAGTGCGACAAAAACAACAACACAGAGTTACACATGGGATAAATAAACGTACAGTCAATAACACAATAGAAAAATCTATATACAGTGTGTGCAACTGTAGTAAGACTGGGGAGGTAAGACAATAAATAGGCCATAGTGGCAAAATAATTACAATTTAGCATTAACACTGGAGTGATAGATGTGCAGATGATGATGTGCAAGTAGAGATACTGGGTGCAAAGAGCAAAAATAAATGATAAATGCTCCAGATACACAACTAGTCTTGAGGCCCAGTTTTATTGCTTCTTTAATCAGAACAACAGTTTTCAGCTGTGATAAC
This sequence comes from Salvelinus alpinus, assembly GCF_045679555.1. Taxonomy (NCBI): domain Eukaryota; kingdom Metazoa; phylum Chordata; class Actinopteri; order Salmoniformes; family Salmonidae; genus Salvelinus; species Salvelinus alpinus. The sequence goes on along the minus strand of NC_092110.1, from coordinate 36,743,783 downwards.
ATAATTGTAAAAGGGTTTTCTAATTAGCCTTTTAAAATGATAAACTTGGATTAGCTAACACAACGAGCCATTGGAACACAGGAGTGATGGTTGCTGATAATAGGCCTCTGCACGCCTATGCAGATATTCCATTAAAAATCAGCTGTTTCCAGCTACAAAGGTAATTTACAACATTAACAATGTTTACACTGTATTTCTGATCAATTTGATGTTATTTAAATGGTCAAAAAATGTGCTTTGCTTTCAAAAACAACGACATTTCTAAGTGACCACAAACCTTTGAACGGTAGTATATATATACAGTGGGGAGAACAAGTATTTGATACACTGCCGATTTTGCAAGTTTTCCTACTTACAAAGCATGTAGAGGTCTGTAATTTTTATCATAGGTACACTTCAACTGTGAGAGACGGAATCTAAAACAAAAATCCAGAAAATCACATTGTATGATTTTTAAGTAATTAATTTGCATTTTATTGCATGACATAAGTATTTGATCACCTACCAACCAGTAAGAATTCCGGCTCTCACAGACCTGTTAGTTTTTCTTTAAGAAGCCCTCCTGTTCTTCACTCATTACCTGTATTAACTGCACCTGTTTGAACTCGTTACCTGTATAAAAGACACCTGTCCACACACTCAATCAAACAGACTCCAACCTCTCCACAATGGCCAAGACCAGAGAGCTGTGTAAGGACATCAGGGATACAATTGTAGACCTGCACAAGGCTGGGATGGGCTACAGGACAATAGGCAAGCAGCTTGGTGAGAAGGCAACAACTGTTGGCGCAATTATTAGAAAATGGAAGAAGTTCAAGATGACGGTCAATCACCCTCGGTCTGGGGCTCCATGCAAGATCTCACCTCGTGGGGCATCAATGATCATGAGGAAGGTGAGGGATCAGCCCAGAACTACACGGCAGGACCTGGTCAATGACCTGAAGAGAGCTGGGACCACAGTCTCAAAGAAAACCATTAGTAACACACCATGCCGTCATGGATTAAAATCCTGCAGCGCACGCAAGATCCCCCTGCTCAAGCCAGCGCATGGTTTCGGGGCTGTCGCTGGGCAATACGGACTTTCGGCTCCCTCCAAAGATTTTCTATTGGGTTCAGGTCTGGAGACTGGCTAGGCCACTCCAGGACCTTGAGATGCTTCTTACGGAGCCACTCCTTAGTTGCCCTGGCTGTGTGTTTCGGGTCGTTGTCATGCTGGAAGACCCAGCCACGACCCATCTTCAATGCTCTTACTGAGGGAAGGAGGTTGTTGGTCAAGATCTCGCGATACATGGCCCCATCCATCCTCCCTTCAATACGGTGCAGTCGTCCTGTCCCCTTTGCAGAAAAGCATCCCCAAAGAATGATGTTTCCACCTCCATGCTTCACGGTTGGGATGGTGTTCTTGGGGTTGTACTCATCCTTCTATTCCTCCAAACACGGCGAGTGGAGTTTAGAGCAAAAAGCTCTATTTTTGTCTCATCAGACCACATGACCTTCTCCCATTCCTCCTCTGGATCATCCAGATGGTCATTGGCAAACTTCAGACGGGCCTGGACATGCGCTGGCTTGAGCAGGGGGACCTTGCGTGCGCTGCAGGATTTTAATCCATGACGGCGTAGTGTGTTACTAATGGTTTTCTTTGAGACTGTGGTCCCAGCTCTCTTCAGGTCATTGACCAGGTCCTGCCGTGTAGTTCTGGGCTGATCCCTCACATTCCTTATGATCATTGATGCCCCACGAGGTGAGATCTTGCATGGAGCCCCAGACCGAGGGTGATTGACCGTCATCTTGAACTTCTTCCATTTTCTAATAATTGTGCCAACAGTTGTTGCCTTCTCACCAAGCTGCTTGGCTATTGTCCTGTAGCCCATCCCAGCCTTGTACAGGTCTACAATTTATCCCTGATGTCCTTACACAGCTCTCTGGTCTTGGCCATTGTGGAGAGGTTGGAGTCTGTTTGATTGAGTGTGTGGACAGGTGTCTTTTATACAGGTAACGAGTTCAAACAGGTGCAGTTAATACAGGTAATGAGTGGAGAACAGGAGGGCTTCTTAAAGAAAAACTAACAGGTCTGTGAGAGCCGGAATTCTTACTGGTTGGTAGGTGATCAAATACTTATGTCATGCAATAAAATGCAAATTAATTAATTAAAAATCATACAATGTGATTTTCTGGATTTTTGTTTTAGATTCCGTCTCTCACAGTTGAAGTGTACCTATGATAAAAATGACAGACCTCTACATGCTTTGTAAGTAGGAAAACCTGCAAAATCGGCAGTGTATCAAATACTTGTTCTCCCCACTGTATATATGTACACACACAGTTTAAGTCGGAAGCTTACATACACCTTAGCCAAATACATTTAAACTCAGTTTTTCACAATTCCTGACATTTAATCCTAGTAATAATTCCCTGTCTTAGGTCAGTTAGGATCACCACTTAAGAATGTGAGATGCCAGAATAAAAGTAGAGAGAATGATTTACTTCAGCTTTTATTTCTTTCATCACATTCCCAGTGGGTCAGAAGTTTACATACACTGAATTCGTATTTGGTAGCATTGCCTTCAAACAATTTAACTTGGGTCAAACGTTTCGGGTAGCTTTCTACAAGCTCCCAGAATAAGTTGGGTGAATTTTGGCCCATTCCTCCTGACAGAGCTGATGTAACTGAGTCAGGTTTGTAGGCCTCCTTGCGCGCACACACTTTTTCAGTTCTGCCCACAAATTGTCTATAGGATTGAGGTCAGGGCTTTGTGATGACCACTCCAATACCTTGACTTTGTTGTCCTTAAGCCATTTTGCCACAACTGTGTAAGTATGCTTGGGGCCATTGTCCATTTGGAAGACCCATTTGCGACCAAGCTTTAACTTCCTGATTGATGTCTTGAGACGTTGCTTCAATATATCCACATAATTTTTCTTCCTCATGATGCCATCTATTTTGTAAAGTGCACCTGTCCCTCCTGCAGCAAGGCACCCCCACACCATGATGCTGCCACCCCCGTGCTTCACGGTCGGGATGGTGTTCTTCGGCTTGCAAGCCTCCCCCTTTTGCCTCCAAACATAACGATGGTCATTATGGCCAAACAGTTATATTTTTGTTTCATCAGACCAGAGGACATTTCTCCAAAAAGTACAATCTTTGTCCCCATGTGCAGTTGCAAACCATAGTCTGGCTTTTTTATGGTGGTTTTGGAGCAGTGGCTTCTTCCTTGCTGAGCGGCCTTTCAGGTTATGTCGATATAGGACTCGTTTTACTGTGGATAAAGATACTTTGGACATGTTTCCTCCAGCGTCTTCACAAGGTCCTTTGCTGTTGTTCTGTGATTGATTTGCACTTTTCGCACCAAAGTACGTTCATCTCTAGGAGACAGAACGCGTCTCCTTCTTGAGCGATATGACGGCTGCGTGGTCCCATGGTGTTTATACTTGCATACTATTGAATGTACAGACAAACGTGGTACCTTCAAGAGTTGGAAATTGCTCCCAAGGTTGAACCAGACTTGTGGAGGTCTACAATTCTTTGGCTGATTTTCCCATGATGTCAAGCAAAGAGGCACTGAGTTTGAAGGTAGGCCTTGAAATACATCCACAGGTACACCTCCAATTGACTCAAATTATGTCAATTAGCCTATCAGAAGCTTCTAAAGCCATGACATCATTTTCTGGAATTTTCCAAGCTGTTTAAAGGCTCAGTCAACTTAGTGTATGTAAACTTCTGACCCACTGGAATTGTGATACAGTGAGTTATAAGAGATTATTTCAGTCTGTAAACAACTGTTGTACAAATTACTTGTGTCATGCACAAAGTAGATATCCTAACTGACTTGCCAAAACTATAGTTCGCTAACAAGAAATTTGTGGAGTGGTTGAAAAACAAGTTTTAAAGACTCCAACGTAAGTGTATGTAAACTTCCGACTTCAATGTATATATGTATGTGTATATATATATATATATATACACACACACACATTGAACAAAAATATAAAACGCAACATGTAAAGTGTTTGATGAGCTGAAATAAAAGATCCCAGAAATTTTCCACACGCACAAAAAGCTTATTTCTCTAAAATGTTGTGAACAAATTTGTTTACATCCCTTTTAGTAAGCATGTCTCCTTCGCCAATATAATCCATCCACCTGACAGGTGTGGCATATCAAGAAGCTGATTCAACAGCATGATCATCACACAGGTGCTGGGGACCATTAAATTAAAGGACACTCTAAAATGTGCAGTTTTGTCACACAACACAATGCCACAGATGTCTCAAGTTTTGAGGGAGTGTGCAATTGGCATGCTGACAGCAGGAATGTCCACCAGAGTAGTTGCCAGATAATTTAATGTACATTTCTCTACCATAAGTCGACTCCAACGTTGTTTTTGAGAATTTGGCAGTATGTCCAACCGGCCTCTATGCAAACATTTCTGGGATCTTTTTATTCCATGAAACATGGGACCAACACTTTACATGTTGCGTTTAGGATGCTGGAATTATAATTTGAACGAACGTGCAAAATTGTGACTGGTTGTGTTAATGCCACATATGGAAGGTAATACATTTTAAAAGTTAAATTATTTAGTTAAGCTTTCCTGAATAAATGGGCCTGCCGGGAGCCACATAATTATAGGACAGCGCATCTCCGTATCAGAAGTAAAAATACAGCCAGACTGGCCTGCTACTGTGCCTTTCTAGACTGTGGAGAGTCGACCCACAACTGGTCCAAATGAAATGAAACGTTCAAAATCACAGGGTTTTTTGCACTGTTATTCAAATTACATTTTCACTGCAGCCCTATAGTAGAATGTTGTACTCACTTAGAAAACAATAATGCAATGAATAATTGCATTGTGATGTTGTAGGCTACTACAGTCTAGGTAGGATAGTTGTATTGTCCCTAAACAAGATCAATATAAAGCTTTTTGAGCTGCAAGTCTCATGTCTCCACTTTTCTTTTCATGTGTAATGACCCACCTGGTCTCTCCACTGCCCATCAGCTATTCCTTGATCTTGTGGATTCATAGAAAAAAAAAATTGGTGCAGCTTTGAATGCTTTTATGTGTGGTATGATCGCTAGTTAGCCTATAGCAGATCTGGACAAACGATCCACCTATCACTATTGTCACTATGAATGGTGGATAGAGGGCAGGACAGACAAGAGTGGTATACTATATTGACCTGTGGTATAGTAAAACTGCAATGCATAAGGGAAGTAGTAAAACACCTTGAAATCGAGGAGGTGCATGCAAGCAGATGAGGACATGTGGCTCGGATGGAAGACATTATATAGTCAAACCTGCAAAAGAGCCAATGTAAACCAGGGAGAAAACACACTACCCTCCCCAAAGCAAGAAAAATAAAAACTTCCCCCACCCCCCCAGTAAATTTCAAACTGTCCCTTACCCTTACCCAATCTATATGTACATATCTATCTCAATGACATCGTACACCTGCACATCGACTAGGCTCTGGTACCCCATTTATATATCCAAGGTATTGTTACTCATTTTGTATTTATTGAATGTGTTATTATTTTTTAAATGTTTCTCTCTGCATTGTTGGGAAGGGCTTGTAAGTAAGCATTTCACTGATAGTCTACACCTGTTGTTTATGAAGCATGTGACCAATACCATTTGATTTGATTATCTACCAGCTCCCCTATTAGTCACACCAGCCAGCATTCTGTTCTGTCACCACCAGCACAATAACAATCAGATCACGTCTGTCTACCCTGTTTCCCTCTGAACCGTACCCTTCCCTCTTCCTCTTCTCATCACCGTCACTGCAGTACATCAACACCATCATCACTGTCACTACAGTACATCAACACCATCTCAACACCGTCCCTACAGTACATCAACACCTCTTATCACCATCACTACAGTACATCAACACCTCTCATCACCATCACTACAGTACATCAACACCATCATCACTGTCACTACAGTACATCAACACCATCTCAACACCGTCACTACAGTACATCAACACCATCTCAACACCTCTCATCACCGTCACTACAGTACATCAACACCATCTCAACACCGTCACTACAGTACATCAACACCGTCACTACAGTACATCAACACCTCTCATCACCGTCACTACAGTACATCAACACCATCTCAACACCGTCACTACAATATATCAACACCATCATCACCGTCACTACAGTACATCAACACCATCTCAACACCGTCACTACAGTACATCAACACCATCATCACTGTCACTGCAGTACATCAACACCATCATCACTGTCACTACAGTACATCAACACCATCTCATCACCGTCACTACAGTACATCAACACCATCATCACATCAACACCATCATCACCGTCACTACAGTAGATCAACACCATCTCAACACCGTCACTACAGTACATGAACACCATCACTACAGTACATCAACACCTCTCAACACCGTCACTGCAGTACATCAACACCATCATCACCGTCACTACAGTACATCAACACCATCTCAACACCGTCACTACAGTACATCAACACCATCATCACCGTCACTACAGTACATCAACACCGTCACTACAGTACATCAACACCTCATCACCGTCACTACAGTACATCAACACCATCATCACATCATCACCGTCACTACAGTACATCAACACCATCTCAACACCGTCACTACAGTACATCAACACCATCATCACTGTCACTGCAGTACATCAACACCATCATCACTGTCACTACAGTACATCAACACCATCTCAACACCGTCACTACAGTACATGAACACCATCACTACAGTACATCAACACCTCTCAACACCGTCACTGCAGTACATCAACACCATCATCACCGTCACTACAGTACATCAACAATTTGTAAGTCGCTCTGGATAAGAGCGTCTGCTAAATGACTTAAATGTTAAATGTTAAATCTCAACACCGTCACTACAGTACATGAACACCATCACTACAGTACATCAACACCTCTCAACACCGTCACTACAGTACATCAACACCATCATCACCGTCACTACAGTACATCAACACCATCACTACAGTACATCAACACCTCTCAACACCATCACTACAGTACATCAACACCTCAACACCGTCACTACAGTACATCAACACCTCATCACCGTCACTACAGTACATCAACACCATCTCAACACCTCATCACCTTTCATCACCGTCACTGCAGTACATCAACACCATCACTACAGTACATCAACACCTCTCAACACCGTCACTACAGTACATCAACACCTCAACACCGTCACTACAGTACATCAACACCATCACTACAGTACATCAACACCTCAACACCGTCACTACAGTACATCAACACCATCACTACAGTACATCAACACCTCTCAACACCGTCACTACAGTACATCAACACCATCTCAACACCTTTCATCACCGTCACTGCAGTACATCAACACCGTCACTACAGTACATCAACACCGTCACTACAGTACATCAACACCTCTCATCACCGTCACTACAGTACATCAACACCATCACTACAGTACATCAACACCATCTCAACACCATCACTACAGTACATCAACACCATCATCACCGTCACTACAGTACATCAACACCATCATCAATGTCACAACAGTACATCAACACCGTCACTACAGTACATCAACACCATCTCAACACCGTCACTACAGTACATCAACACCATCTCAACACCGTCACTACAGTACATCAACACCATCATCACCGTCACTACAGTACATCAACACCATCACTACAGTACATCAACACCTCAACACCGTCACTACAGTACATCAACACCATCTCAACACCTCTCATCACCTTTCATCACCGTCACTACAGTACATCAACACCATCTCAACACCTCTCATCACCTTTCATCACCGTCACTGCAGTACATCAACACCATCACTACAGTACATCAACACCATCTCAACACCTCTCACCACCGTCACTACAGTACATCAACACCTCTCATCACCGTCACTACAGTACATCAACACCTCTCATCACCGTCACTACAGTACATCAACACCATCACTACAGTACATCAACACCTCTCAACACCGTCACTACAGTACATCAACACCATCTCAACACCGTCACTACAGTACATCAACACCATCTCAACACCGTCACTAAAGTACATCAACACCATCATCAATGTCACTACAGTACATCAACACCGTCACTACAGTACATCAACACCATCTCAACACCGTCACTACAGTACATCAACACCATCTCAACACCGTCACTACAGTACATCAACACCATCTCAACACCTCTCAACACCGTCACTGCAGTACATCAACACCATCTCAACACCCCTCACTCACAAATCTTCCCCCAAGTCTTGCACCCATTGCCTCTTGTCCTCTCCCCCACTCCCAACCTCCTCCCCCTCAAGTCTCCCCCTCCTCTCACCAGGTTCTTGAAGAGAGAGGTGACCTCCCTGGTGAAGACGGCCATGTTGAGGAATCCTGTGGACACCTCGTTGTTGTCCTGGGTCAGGTGACTGTTCCCCAGGTTCTCCAGCACCTCAATGTACTGCTCCTTGTTCTCCGCATGACCTAGAACCACAAACACACTTCATTGTTGTTTCTCCCTCTCTCTCTCTCCCTCTCCCCCCACACTCTCTCTCCCCTCTTTCTCCCCCTATCTCCCTCGCTCCCTCCCCACTCTCTCTCCCCTCTCTCTTCCCCTCGCTCCCTCACCCTCTCTCCCAGTGTAGTGTCTAACCCAGCGGTGCCACTGCTCTCTGACTACAGCCTGTCAACATAAACATAACAAGAGAGAAAGTGACCACATATACCCTTTCATATACTCTTTTCTCACTACTGAGCAGATCTGTACTAGATGTAATAGTTGCTGGAACCCAGCTGGATCAGATCCAGCATACTGTCGTTTGCACAATAGTGTGAAATGGGTAATGTAAACAAGTCTTTTTGAGTACCTATCTCCAGTTTTCTAGCATGGGTGCCAGTATGTGGATCCCAATCTGTTTGTGCTTTAGCCAGGTCCTTTGTCAAAGGTCTGGCATGGCAACGACAGTGGGAGCAGTAACAGCCTGGCACCGAGGCTACAGTTTTTCCAGTAACTATTACAAAATGTACATCTATGCAATCCTGATGGCTTACCCCAGATAATAGTCTGCTTTTGTTCAAAATGGTCTCTTTCAGTCTTTAATGTTGTGTGTGTGTGTGTGTATGCTTGTTTGTGTGTCAGAGCCAAGGTCTGCGGCTGCATCCTAACTGCGGGTTTGTTGACAACATAAATCTGACGAGCAGCACAACATTAACTAACATATTTGAGGAAGATCATAAATGGCCCCATGGGGGGGGGGGGGGGAGAGAGAAGAGAGAGAGAAGAGAAGAGAGAGAGAAGAGAAGAGAGAGAGAGAGAAGGATGGTGAGTCAACCAACCAACCACATACTGTATCACTCATGGCTGATTGAGGGGTTCTGAATCAGCCAGCCACTAGCAACAAACAGGAAAAGAGGGGCCCCCCTTAGCCTTACTGGAATGGAACAGCCTCATATGATTCCAGTTAAGAGGGAGAAAGAAAGTGGGGGTTTAGAGGGGGGGATGTGTGGATAGAAGTGAAGTTGGGGTATCTCTGTACTGACTGACCAAACATAATTTCCTAACTTTGTCTCTCTCTGACTTACAACCGAACAGTTAAACCCCCCAAATAGGAAACAGACTATTTCACAGTTCAGTAAGAAGAAAAACAACTTCTTTTTTTATGTGTTCATCCATGTTTTCTGTATGTTGTTATCATTGTGAATCTGGTGAGTAGTTGCTTCATCACATCAGTATGAAATAGTGAATAGTAGTCATCGGGGTTGGGTAGGTTACTTTATAAATGTAATCCATTACAATTACAAGTTACCCGTCCAAAATTGTAAATCAGTAACGTAACTTTTGGATTACACAAACTCAGTAACGTAATCTGATTACATTCAGTTACTTTTAGATTACTTTCCCCTTAAGAGGTATTAGAAGAAGACAAAAATTTAACAACATCTATTGCAGGATAAATCAATGTTAAAGTTTACATAGCTGGCCATATATGGATGTTAAATGTTACTTTATAGGTTGGTTATGTAGGCTTCTTCTAACCCATCGCTTTCTACTACATATAATAATACAATTACATTATATCTTTACATTAAAAACCAAAGTCTATCAGAATTCCAGTCATTCCATTAAAAGTTATACCCCTTGATTTTCAAGAATAGGACTTGGAAATATGGAAGTGTAGATTAGCAAATTGTTTTACCTGAGCTAACCCCAAAACTAAGGACTTATTAGCCAGCTCTACTCTGTTTATGATTTTGTTATCATGGAGGACTGATTGGGCTCATTGATTCGAGTTTGAAAAATAAACGCTGCACTCATGGAATGGCATGCTTTGAGCACTACTGAAAGTGCTATGTGAAAAATGAATACCATATGCTGCACTTGCTATAGGCCTATTGTTTACCTTTCAGTTGGTGACACTTTGATATCTTGATAATATGCAGCTGTTTAAAGGGCAAATCCACAGATGAAAAATTAACAAAATGGCATCCCTGCCCCGTTTTTTTTTATTTTTTTTAAGCTGAGGTATGGGCCTGGACAAATGGAACCACTCAGATTAATATGGGGACCTCGGTTCCGTCAGCACTGTGAACCCGAAATATATATTATAATGTATTCTATGGTATAAAAATACAAGACCTACAGGTTATGTCTACGCTGCGTTCTATGCCTCTCGAGTAAAACTGAGCTGAAAAAAACCCACAGTTCAGGCTATACCCGTTAAAACAAATTGTTGTAAAACAAACAACTTTGTTATCAAAATTCAACTCTTTAATTGGAGCATTTCAAACTGTCATTTTGTGATGCGCAGCCGGGAACTAGTTCTGTACTACGGCGAGTAGTGGGGTCGATAAACCAGGAAGATTCTCCATCGTTTAAATCTTCAGTTTGGGAACATTTTCCCAGTAGATTACAACGGTGATGGACAGAGAGTATATGTCTCCACTGCTCAACCAGAATAACCTCTGCAGCTGCCAACACCTCAAACATGTTGACACATTTACGTCGACATCACCCCAGTATTACCCAGGTTTCAGCACCTCATGAAAGAGTTCGAGCCACGTTACGAACTTTGTTCACGGGCACCCATTTCAGCAAACAGGTAGTACACGCTCTATATAAGCAAGCTAAAGTCGAAGTTGTCAATGAATTGGCCAATGCACCCTGTGTTGCGTTTACTACAGGTGGATGGACCTCTAGGGTTACAGACAGCCCATCACATTACCCCGGAGCAGGAAATTAAAAGTACCGTGCTACAAACCCTTTGAGAGTCACACAAGTGCGCATATTATCTCTGTACGAAAACATTATAGCATAGACCTATACAATGTCTGAGCCATGTTTATATATTGATTTCACATGTATATTGCACTTTATTTGAGTGTTGTTCAAAAATCTAATCCAATTTATTGGTCACATACACATATTTAGCAGATGTTATTGCGGGTGTAGCGAAATGCTTGTGATCCTAGCTCCAACAGTGCAGTAATATCTAACAATTCACATCAACACACACAATACACACCAACCTAAAAGTAAAAGAATGGCTCCCAAGTGGCGCAGGAGTCTAAGGCACTGCATCTCAGTGCTAGAGGCGTCACTACAGACCCTAGTTCGATTATAGGCTGTATTACAACAGGCCGTGATTGGGAGTCCCATAGGGCGGCGCACAATTGGCCCAGTGTCGCCCGGGATAGAGTTTGGCCGGGGTGGGCCGTCATTGGAAATAGACATTTGTTCTTAACTGGCTTGCCTAGTTAAATAAAATGTAAATAAAATGTAAATAAATATATAAATATTAGGACGATCAATGTCGGAGTGGCATTGACTAAAGTACAGTAGAATAGAATACAGTATATACATATGAAATTAGTAAAGCAGTATGTCAAAATAATTAAAGTGACTAGTGTTCCATTATTAAAGTGACCAGTGATTCCATGTCTATGTATATAGGGCAGCAGCCTCTAAGGTGCAGGGTTGAGTAACAGGGTGGTGGCCGGCTAGTTATGGCTATTTAACAGTCTGATGGCCTTGAGATAGAAGCTGTTTTTCAGTCTCTCGGTCCCAACTTTGATGTACCTGTGCTGACCTCGCCTTCTGGATGATAGCGGGGTGAACAGGCTGTGTCCTTGATTAACTTTTTGGCCTTGCTGTGACATCGGGTGCTGTAGGTGTCCTGGAGGGCAGGCAGTTTGCCCCCAGTGATGCGCTTGGCAGACCGTACCACCCTCTGGAGAGCCCTGTGGTTGTGGGCGGTACAGTTGCCGTACCAGGCAGTGATACAGCCTGACAGGATGCTCTCAATTGTGCATCTGTAAAATTTTCGGAGGATCTTAGGGGCCAAGCCAAATTTCTTCAGCCTCCTCAGGTTGAAGAGGTGCTGTTGCGTTGTTGTTGAGTAACCGTGTTTTCATTTAAGAAAATGTAGAATACCAACACTTTGAATTTTCTGATATACACTAAAATTAAGTACAGTAACTGTTGGCAATACATTTTCCTACTCTACCGAAACGTGAACCCAAAACCGCAATACATACCGAACCGTGGGTTTGATGAACTGTTACACCCCTAAAAGACAGACAGGGTGGAGTGGCTTAGCCAACGCATCATACAGAACCCATACAACGACACCATCCACAAAACACACATTATCCCTCATCCCACACCCTAATCACGTGACTAACAAAGAAGCCTAACAAACAATGCCCACACAACAAGCCACTTGATGTCATTTATAAGGGAATTGGCAGCCATTTTGAAAATGCTGCTGATCAACACTTTTTAATTTTTTAAAATTATTTAACCTTTATTTAACTAAGCAAGTCAGTTAAGAACAAATTCGTATTTATAATGATGGCCTACCCCAGACAAACCCTACCCTAGACAACGCTGGGCCAATTGTGCGCCGCCGTATGGGACTCCCAAACACGGCCGGTTGTGATACAGCCTGGAATCGAACCAGGGTCTGTAGTGACGCCTCTAGCACTGAGATGCAGTGCCTTTGACCGTTGCACCACTCTGAAGCCCCACCTAAAGCCGGTCGGTATAATGCTTTATAACTTGTTTAACACATGTATGAGCCTTTATAATGTATTATAATAAGGCTTATAATGCCGTGTATGTGTGTGCGTGCGTGCGTGTGTGCGTGCGTGCGTGCGTGCGCTTACTTAGTCCAGAGCTGTGGATGGCCTTGATCATCTTCTTCATCCTCTGTAAGGTGCTCTGGTCCATCTCTAAGGACTGCAACACATAAAGAGAGGAGAAGAGACTTAAGGAAACATATACTTGACATGTATTGAGCAGTATAGGGAAAGATCTGCCTTCCTGAAACTAAATCCTAACTTCCGATCGGTCTGTCCATGCAACTCTGACTTTGACGTAAATCATGTATTGATGATGTCAATGAGACTTGAACATTTTTGGGGGGGAATATTACAACACAGACTCCCAAGTTAGGATTTCACCCAGTAGTAATGAGAAACAGCAATGGAGAAAAAAATGTAACCTGTCCAAACTGTCTCTAGGGAAAACACACTTTCTTTGACTTTCTAGCAGCGGTCATGACGACTGTTTAGTTCCCACGCCATGACTAATGTTAAGTGAACAGGTGAATCAGCACTTAGTCCGTATAGCACCGTCACAATTACCATCATTGGGCTGATGTCACTCACTAACCACCGACCTCGCCTGACGTTTTGTTTCAGGTTCACCGACTCTTTCAGGTTCACCGTGCATTTGACATGTTGAAACTTCCCTCTGCTCTGTTTGCATTAGAACAGTGGTATTCAAATCTTAGCCACGAGGTCTGCTGGTTTTCTCTTCTACCTGATCATTAATTGCACCCACCTGGTGTGCCAGGTCTAAATCAGTCCCTGATTACAGGGAAGAATGAGAAGAGAAAAAAAACAAGTATGGAACTGGATTCGAGGTCCAGATTTACTAGTTACAGTTTTTATAAGGATTATTACAGTAACTCGACCAGTAGTGGTTAGTGTTCCTGTGACATAACGGCTCTTGTGGGGGACTTCCAAATGTCTTATTTGTCAAATTCAAAAGAGCATGGGACTTTATACTGTATAGAAATGTATGGAAAGACTCACTTTGCTTTATTTTCCACTTTTACAGTCAACTGCTGAGCAAGGCCATGTACAGTAGGAGTCAGGGCAAGACATAGTGGTCAAAGTGAAACTGTTACGCTCCAAGGTCATAAATGTGTTTACTTAAGTCTATGAGACCGTCCGGGTGAAGGTGATGTGTACAATATGATGTTCCCTATGAACAAAATGATGTAATGTCGCCATTTAACAAAGAGATAACCTTTTTAAAACCTCTCCACGTACACAGAACCCAAGTACAGGCCACACCACCATGGTGCAGTAGACGGTAGAACAGTTACAACACACCCTGTTAGGGTAAATCAGAAGGTATGTTACGCTTCCTAACGGAGACTTTAAAACCCCCCCCAGCATGCATTTAGCATAAAACCTAAGGTCCCGAGGACCAGACCTTGTGGTTCATCCCTGCTGTGTCCTGTCTGCAGCATCTGCTGATACTCTGTCTTACACACACACACACACACACACACACACACACACACACACACACACACACACACACACACACACACACACACACACACACACACACACACACACACACACACACACACACACACACACAGAGAGCTGCTGTAATAATAGAGCGGTGTCCAAGGTTTGAAACAGACAGTAGAATGGAAGATTGCATTGTCTGTGGAGAATACACCCAGTCTGTCTCAATGGTAACACATGTATTTATGGGCGTAAATGTTTTGCTCTTCTCTCAAGGGTATAGGGAATTTTGGTATGTGTGTGTCCCTGGTTGCATGTGTGTGTGTGTGTTGTGTCAAAACCCCAGTGTGTGTCACTGTCAACCCATGGTCAGGCAGCGCAACAGGAATTCCTGGCTTCGGGGATATCTGATCCTATGAACCTGCTGCTGGCAAGAGGACAGATTTGTTGAATAACCACAAGAACGACTAGCCCTTGGAATCTGGCTTTCCCTTGCTCTCTCTCCTTTTATCTCTCTCTCTCTCTCTCTCTCCATTCAAATAACCTTATCAGCACTCAACTACTATCAAGAGTAACAAGCAGCAGCAGTAGGAGGCCACAGCCAGGCCAACACAACCACTACAGCCATAACACACAGCCTCCCCTAAAACATCACGACCTAGTAATGGGATCACTCTGCCCTCTGATCACTCTGATACCGAGCCAGCATTTGTAAATGGCACTGATCACGTTGCATTAAAATGGATTCTCTCCATAGCTGCCCTGCATATATGGGTTTAAATCCTAATATTAATTGGCTTTAGCCTGCATGGAGTGGCAGGCACTTCTGGGACATTCCTATTGGTTCCATTGCACCAGGCAAGCTCAATCAAGCCCAGCTAAAGTATTTGAAATGATTTCAAATAGTATTTAAACCCAGGTCTGGGAATCAGATTCCAAAATGGCCTCTCCCCAGCGGAGCTATCCCAGCTATGTTTCCAGACTGTCGTAACTATAAATAGTTAGATTAGTCATATAGAGAAATGGTTGGACTGGCATGTCAGGGTATCTCTGTTGGACTGGCACGTCCAAGCCTAGGGTATCTCCGTTGCTTACCTCTCTTTTGTGATGGTTATCAGGAGAAATGTCATACACAGTGTGCGTGTGTGCCCATCCAACAGCCCTTCACCTAAACATACTGACAGAGATACACAAACAGACTCTAGCGTCCAGCGGTACTGTTCAGCTGGCCAGGAACCCAGTGATCTATCCTATCATCTTAAAGGAGCAATCTGTAGTTGTTACATCCATTGTTGGATTTATAAATGAATAATATACCCATAGATTCTTGGAAGAATTGAACTTAATGCCTCATGTACACCATCAGAACCCAAAATATAAGATTGTTTTACTACAATGTTTGTAAACAATGTAAACCTCAAAACATGGTTAAAACTATAATGTTGATATCATGGATGGTCAGTCCTGGCATCCATAGCTCTGACTATGAATTTGAGAATGGTTACATTTCTCCAGGCTAAGCTTCTTCTTTTTTTTAAAGAGACTGCATTGTTATAGTTTAAACTGCAGATTGGTCATTTAAAATGTGTCATATCATTATTACACAACTGAAGTTTGTGTAAGGCTATATATATAGTTGGGTAACGTGTTTTTTTAATTACCATATCTTCTTTCTTTGGACTTTCACCGGGATATTTCAGACCACTGAGGTTTACTTGGATCATAGAGATATATATTCATGAATAAAGCTTAGTGTGTGTGTGTGATGTCACAGTCAGAAGCCAGCTTCTCTCTCTGAATCATCTACAATGTTGAGAAGCCTTGAAACCACAGTCCGAGGAGAAATGGATTCAAACAAACATTAACACATACATAATCCCCAACAGGCCTTGAGGCTGGAGTTCCGCCCACCAAACCCACTGTCCCCCCCCCCACCCCCCACCCCCAGCACAACACACACTAATCCTTCCTAGCCGTCCACACTCCAAACGAGTGCCGTCTGGCTGGCCTGCTGTGTTTGTTTCCGGTGGTCCTGCTACAAGCTCAGCCAGGTCATCCCAGCCCAGAACCCCATAGAGCTCCAGTCACAGCCCTCAGGAACTGAGCTAATTAAAGAGGCTCTGCCATAATCCCTTCAGGAAGCTCTGCCAGAGATGTGCTGTGCAGCCATGGGCTTCTAGCGAGGCTGATTGGCTCTTTTAGCCTAGCCCTGCTGTGAGGAAACCAGACATGGGATTATGCTGAGTCAACATTTGAGGAAGGCGGTGGAAAGGTTGATTTGGAGTTGGGATTCAGTCTATGGAAAACATAATTCTCCTAGCCTTGCTGTGACAAAATCAAGGCATGGGAGTCAACGTTTGGAGAAGGTAACGAGAAAGTTGTGGTAATGTTGGTCTTTTGGATTCATTCAGTCTGGCAGGTCTGCCATGCCAAGTCTGAAGAGCATTAGTCAAACGTGTTCCAGCCAGGATTGCATCGTGCTTCTATTGCCAGGCGTTTTATCCAGCCTCAGCATTTTTTGTAATCATAACTGATGAGGAACAGACATTTTATTTCATCCTCCCAGCCTTCAGTTCAGCCTCTCCAATTAGAGGCCATCGACTCTTCTAGCTGACAGGTTCCCGATAACAACAACAACAACCACAACAACGACGATAACAACAAATCAAGATCTGCGTGATGCTCTGCGCTACAGCTTTCTCCAATAGCGAGTCAACACTGATGTTTACCTGTGTCATTTTTTTACAGTTCCATGCACTGCTAGCTGATCTTCACCATCATAATCACTCCCTTCTCTTATAAGAGCTAAGATCTCTCTAACAACTACCTTGAGGAAAATCTACTTACTCCTAATCTCACGTTGACATAGAAGTTCAGTAAAATGCGTTCCATCAAGACCCGCCAATAGCGATCAAAGCTGTGGCCAATCATAGCTCAAGATTTTGACGAAGGCTCGGATGATTATTGCCCATCTGAACATCTGTTCCACAATGGTCTCTCCAATAGTTCACGACAGAGACCATGAGAGACTATTCCTCAGTAGTCAATGTCTCCGTGGGTATGGTATTGGTATTTTATTAGGATCTCCATTAGCTGTTTCTGAAGCAGCAGCTACTCTTCCTGGGGTCCACACAAATCATGAAACATGACATAATACAGAATATTAATAGACAAGAACAGAACTACATCAATTTAAAAATGGCACACTTAGCCTACCTATCAATACATACACACAAAATATCTAGGTCAAATAAGAGTGAGGTGTTGCTTTATCTGTTTTTTGAAACTAGGTTTGCAGTTCACTTCCGCTATATGAGATGGAAGGGAGTTCCATGCAATAACGGCTCTATATAATATTGTACGCTTTCTTGAATTTGTTCTGGATTTGGGTACTGTGAAAAGACCCCTGGTGGCATGTCTGGTGGTGTAAGTGTGTGTGTCAGAGCTGTGCGTAAGTTGACTATGCAAACAATTTGGGATTTTCAACACATTCATGTTTCTTAGAAAAAGAAGTGATGCAGTCAGTCTCTCCTCAACTCTTAGCCAAGAGAGACTTGCATGCATAGTATTTATATCAGCCCTCTGGTGACAATTAAGAGCAAAACGTGCCGTACTGGGTCAGCTGCAGCTTAACTAGGTCTTTCTTAGCAGCACTTGACCTATGATGACCTATGACCGGACAATAATCAAGATAAGATAAAACTAGAGCCTGCAGGACTTGCGTTGTGGAGTGTGGTTTCAAAAAAGCAGAGCATCTCTTTATTACGGACTGACCTCTCCCCATCTTTACAAACATTGAATCCATAAATTTTGAACATTACAGTTTACAATCTAAGGTAACACCAAGTCATTTTGTCTCCTCAACTTGTTCAACAGGCACACCATTCATGCCCAGATTTAGCTGAGGTCTAGTACTTAGAGAATGATTTGTACCAAATACAATGTTCTTAGTTTTAGAGATGTTCAGGACCAGTTCATTACTGGCCACCCATTCCAAAACAGACTGCAACTCCTTGTTAAGGGTTTCAGTGACTTCATTAGCTGTGGTTGCTGATGCGTATATGGTTGAATCATCAGCATACATGGACACACAGGCTTTGTTTAATGCCAGTGGCATGTCATTGGTAAAAATAGAAAAAAGTAGAGGACCTAGAGAACTGCCCTGCGGTACACCACACATTGACATAAGAGAAGCTTCCATTAAAAAATACCCCCTGAGTTAAATTAGATAGATAGCTCTGAAACCACGATATGGCAGAGGTTGAAAAGCCATAACACATAAGTTCTCAACAACAGGTTATGGTCAATAATATCAAAGGCTGCACTGAAATATAACAGTACAGCTCCCCTCAGTCTTCTTACTGTCAATTTCTTTGAACCAATCATCAGTCATTTGTGTCAGTGAAGTTCATGTTGAGTGAACCCATGGGCACTTTCTCTGTTATGGGAGGAATGATATTCAGGTGAAACTAGGCTATAGCCTGTTACTGCAAGACAACGGTCATAACTGTATTGTAGCTAAGGTTATCCTGGAAAGTATTCAGTGTCACAGTCATTTAGCTTAACCCTCATACAGGAAAATTACATATTTGGACATGCTTATTTGTAAATCTTATTTAAATAAACACCACACCTATCTATCAACTGCCCCAACTCTCTGCATTGCACTATCCACTGTCCTACGACGACATGAAACACTTGTGAAATATCATGGAAATATTTATAAATAGCCTACGTTTATAAATTACATCAAAATTAACTTGGCCAACTTGTTTTAGGGGTTTACCTATCGGTTCACCTTCCACAACTGTCAATAACAAGTTAGGCTACCTAATGCAGACAGGTATACAATATTAGTACGCACTGCGCGTTCACCACTCTCTCGCTGCGCTGCACTAGCCTGACTTACCTCTTCGACTGCCGAAACGGTGTTCCGACATTCACTCATTTTGGACTGAAAACTCGAAGTAGCCGGTGAAGCCAAGTCCTCGTTTGTCAGAGCAACAAACTCCGAAATGTTGATACGCTCCGGCATATTTCTCTCAATGTAAAGGGGTCCAACTGAAGATACACAAAAGTTAGTAAAAGTGTCAAACACGCATGTTTCCATGGAAAATGCACTTGTTCTCCATTGTGGAAAAGGCTACAGCAAAAGGTAAAATGTCTCACTGCGGTGCGGTTCATGAGTGAGCACCACTGCGAGCGCTAGAGATCCAATGCTGGCTCTGTGCGTGCGGTTAGGGAGGGAGTAATTCCATCATCACGTGGAATGTTTCTTCTTTCTGGCATACTGAATTGGGCGCGTGAAGAATGGACCCGCAGTCTTTTGCCGTCTCATTTCCCCTCCATACAAACCCTAGCGTGTAGTGAAAACAGTGGACTACTACACAGATGAATAGGGTGTCACACACACCATACAATCTTTTTAGAATGCAATGAAAAGGGTCAGGGCGCTATGAGGAAACGGAGCAAGATCCACCATGTGAAAGCACTGCAATATTCTACATTTTAATCAAGGCTAAACTAAACCAAAACATTCAACTTTCAATGCCTTCCATTGGCGTATTTCACCAGTTTAGCCAAATTATATAGCTGTCATTCTATGGCAAACCTCACCTCACCTCTACACTTGAAAAACCTTTATCTCAGCCTCTAATTCCCTGCAGGGTATAGATAGTATGACTCTGTTGGGCCCCAGTGCAGGTAACAAACTTGTAGCAAACCTTTATATACCTGCCCTTGACATTACGGTTTCACCTTACAGGTGTACTTGAGATACCCGACTCCTCATTCCTGCTACTATACAATCTGCCAACACATGAAAGGAAGGATATCAAAGTACTTTGCCTGAGGGAAGTAAAGTTTTAGACTTGAAAAGCTTTGGGTGCAATGTAGTCCAGGTATGACTGTGTTTTCCAAGCCCACTGCAACCATATTGAGTATGGGGGGGACTACTTGATATGACCACAAAACCACATATTTACCTGCTGAAAGGATATAACAGATTGACCCTTCACTAAGCCCCGCCACAGAATTTGGTGCAACCTATCGCAGTGTTCCAATGCATAACAACTGTTGTCAAGGCTGACACACTGAGGTGTAAGAAGAACTGGAGACGGCATCCAAGATGTCCGCCAGTTGTTCCCAAGGTAACCTACTCACGTTCACATACTCCGATATATCTGGGTTGCATCCAGCTTATGTTGATCAACATCAAATGCGCACTAGCACTCAGAGCCCACCGGGTGCAGCGACAACGCCATCACATTATCAAAAAATATGGGAGACATTGGATAAATGTAAAATATTCATAGCTTTGGTTGTGAGTAATGGAAAACAAATCGGCCTCAGAGACAATTATTTGAATAATAAATGTTTTGTGCACGAAGGTGATGACTAAAGTGTCTTATTAGGAATTTTAGAATCTGACTTCTCTGGGTGGCCGTATATGCGAATTGTCTTCCTGGGCCGGGCGTCAGTTAAACTGCGATACTGAAGCAAAATTGGAGGAGCAGTTGAAACCAGGCCCCCTTCGTCCGACACCTTGGACATGTTCACCTATGAAACGCATGGAAGCCATTGAAGGCATTGAAAAAAAACATTTTTCAATGCCTAAATAATTGTACAGTGCACCAGGGGCACTTGTTACTATAATTCCTCAGATGCAAAGCCTGTTGATGGCGTATATTTTTTTCAAATCTGAAATTATACTTTTGTTATCATAGTTTTCTAGCTCAGCTGGTTAGCTAGATCTCAGTCTTATTGACCACCCAACGTTGCTAACGCTAGTTAGCCAGTTAATATAAATGTTAGGTGTTTTTTCTCAAAATGTTAGCAAGCTAAGTTAGCCATGTTATGAATACAACTATCATCTGCTGTCGACAATAAGGATACGATATGAGAGCACTAGTTAGCTCCAAAAAATGGTTAGTAACTATGGCTGCATGCTGACAGAACATTCAGAACCATCGTGGCTAGTCACACTACAGCCTTCATTTTACCAGGTTCCCGGGAAGCAATTGTAATGACAGTCCACCACCACATACCGGAGGGTATTCCTGATTAGCAAGGGGTAGTCTGTGTTCAATTTCATTGTGTATTAAAAAACACACAG
The DNA here is from genome assembly GCF_045679555.1 of Salvelinus alpinus. Classification (NCBI taxonomy): domain Eukaryota; kingdom Metazoa; phylum Chordata; class Actinopteri; order Salmoniformes; family Salmonidae; genus Salvelinus; species Salvelinus alpinus. The sequence continues at coordinate 36,722,050 of NC_092110.1, read as the reverse complement.
TTTGAGGTCATGTTGAGGGGATTTTGCCAGTGGTGTATATATAAGGAAATGGGCTTTGCATGAAAAAGAAAATCTGAAGTTGCAACAGTAACCAAGGGGGGCGGGACTTAGCGAAGGGTCAACTTGGGAAACTTTTACATGCGTCATTGTGACAGTAAACTCAAACAAACTCAAGGTTATTTCCTGAACAGTCCTGAAGGAATAGCACAGTCACTGCCAGACTTTTTGCAGTAGTAGTGCTGTGTTATTGTAATAGCAGCCTTGATTGAACACCAACCCTTATTTTATTTTTGTAAATTAACTAGGCAAGTCCGTTAAGAACAAATTTCTATTTACAATGACGGCTTACACCGGCCAAACCCTAACCCGGACGACACTGGGCCAATTGTGCGCCGCCCAATGGGACTCCCAATCACGGCCGGTTGTGATACAGCCTGGAATCGAACCAGGGTCTGTAGTGACGCCTCTAGCACTGAGATGCAGTGCCTTCGACCGCTGCGCCACTCGGGAGCCTAACACGTGATAACTCTTTCATGTAGGGTGAATTCAGAAAAAGTGTGACATCATATAAACTGGGACAGCTTAATCCTGACCTTGTTTATTTCTTGGTCTGACAATTGAAAATCAAAACTATTGTTGCTAATCCCTTGCAGAGAAACCACATAATCAAAATCACGTCACTTCGTTGGTGTGACTTCATTGGTGTGACGTCATAGAAGGGGCTTCTAACAGGAAGCTCGCTGTAAGATCAGTGACAGATTTTTTTTCTGTTTTGATATAAAGGTTATAAAACGGTGAACTGTGCAAAATTGTGATGTAAATGTGCATAATATGTACTAGTACATTTTGTAATTCAGTCATTTGTTGTTGTCCCGCATTACCAACCATAGCTAGTTAAAGTAAGACAGCATGGAGTAGCTAAAGTGGGACAGTCTTATAGTCTTTTCCAATGTAGGAAAGAGATCCAGTATACATTATGGACCCTGTAATTAGATTAGACAGGGCTCTGGTTCTTGTAGTACTGCTATCTTGCACAAAGCAGAACTATAGTAGGGGGAATTCAGAAAAAGTGGGAGACTGTCACGGCCGTCGAAAGAAGTGGACCAAAGTGCAGCATGGTGAGGGTACATTTCCTTTTATTTTAAAATGTCGCCAACAAAACAAGAAACAAAATAAACGACCGTGAAGCTTACGAGGGCTAAGTGCCACTAACAAAAGTCAACTACCCACAATCACAGGTAGGAAAAAGGGCTGCCTAAGTATGATTCCCAATCAGAGACAACGATAGACAGCTGTCCCTGATTGAGAACCATACCCGACCAAAACATAGAAACACAAATCATAGAAATAAAGGGCATAGAATGCCCACCCAAATCACACCCTGAAATTCTCTAAATGTTTCCTAAATGCAAAAAATGGAATTGAATTGTTATTGGGGTACAATCAGGACTGTACCAGTTTATCTAACCTGCTGTCCCTGTTGAACAAATGCAAACTGAAAATATGGTTTTGGCTCTGCGTATATACATTGGTTTGTCATGCATCCTGTGAATATGATATCAACATTTTTCCTTTTTGTCTGATTAGAAGAAAAAAAAAATCACCTTTATTTAACCAGGTAGGCTAGTTGAGAACAAGTTCTCATTTACAACTGCGACCTGGCCAAGATAAAGCAAAGCAGTGTGACACAGACAACAACACAGAGTTACATATGGAATAAACAATAAACAAGCTATTCACAATAAACAAGTCAATGACACAGTAGAAAAAAATAAAGTCTATATACAGTGTGTGCAAAAGGCATGAGGAGGTAGGCAATAAATAGGCCATAGGAGCGAATAATTACAATTTAGCAGATTAACACTGGAGTGATAAATGAGCAGATTATGATGTGCAAGTAGAGATACTGGTGTGCAAAAGAGCAGAAAAGTAAATAAAAACAATATGGGGATGAGGTAGGTAGATTGGGTGGGCTATTTACAGATGGACTATGTACAGCTGCAGCGATCGGTTAGCTGCTCAGATAGCTGATGTTTAAAGTTGGTGAGGGAAATGTAAGTTTCCAACTTCAGCGATTTTTGCAATTCGTTCCAGTCACTGGCAGCAGAGAACTGGAAGGAAAGGCGGCCAAATGAGGTGTTGGCTTTGTGGATGATCAGTGAGATATACCTGCTGGAACGTGTGCTACGGGTGGGTGTTGTTATCGTGACCAGTGAACTGAGATAAGGCGGAGCTTTACCTAGCATAGACTTATAGATGACCTGGAGCCAGTGGGTCTGGCGACGAATATGTAGCAAGGGCCAGCCGACTAGAGCATACAGGTCGCAGTGGTGGGTGGTATAAGGTGATTTGGTAACAAAACGGATGGCACTGTGATAGACTGCATCCAGTTTGCTGAGTAGAGTATTGGAAGCTATTTTGTAGATAACATTGCCGAAGTCGAGGATCGGTAGGATAGTCAGAATTACTAGGGTAAGTTTGGCGGCATGAGTGAAGGAGGCTTTCTTGTGAAATAGAAAGCCGATTCTAGATTTGATTTTGGATTGGAGATGTTTAATATGAGTCTGGAAGGAGAGTTTACAGTCTAACCAGACACCTAGGTATTTATAGTTGTCCACATATTCTAGGTCGGAACCGTCCAGGGTGGTGATGCTAGTCGGGCGGGCGGGTGCGGGCAGCGAACGGTTGAAAAGCATGCATTTGTTTTTCTAGCGTTTAAGAGCAGTTGGAGGGCACGGAAGGCGTGTTATATGGCATTGAAGCTTAATTACCACAGTGTCCAAGGAAGGTCCAGATGTATACAGAATGGTGTCGTCCGCGTAGAGGTGGATCAGGGAATCACCAGCAGCAAGAGCGACATCATTGATATATACAGAGAAAAGAGTCTGCCCGAGAATTTAACCCTGTGGTACCCACATAGAGACTGCCAGAGGTCTGGACAACATGCCCTCCGATTTGACACACTGAACCCTGTCTGCAAAGTAGTTGGTGAACCAGGCGAGGCAGTCGTTAGAAAAACCAAGGCTATTGAGTCTGCCGATAAGAATAAGGTGCTTGACAGAGTCGAAAGCCTTGGCCAGGTCGATGAAGACGGCTGCACAGTACTGTCTTTTATCGATGGCGGTTATGATATCGTTCAGTACCTTGAGCGTGGCTGAGGTGCACCCGTGACCTTCACGGAAACCGGATTGCACAGCGGAGAAGGTACGGTGGGATTCGAAATGGTCAGTGATCCGTTTATTAACTTGGCTTTCAAAGACTTTAGATAGGCAGGGCAGGATGGATATAGGTCTGTAACAGTTTGGGTCTAGGGTGTCACCCCCTTTGAAGAGTGGGGATGACCGCGGCAGCTTTCCAATCTTTAGGGATCTCGGACGATACGAAAGAGAGGTTGAACAGGCTGGTAATAGAGGTTGCAACAATGGCGGCGGATGGTTTTAGAAAGAGAGGGTCCAGATTGTCTAGCCCAGCTGATTTGTACGGGTCCAGGTTTTGCAGCTCTTTCAGAACATCTGCTATCTGGATTTGGGTGAAGGAGAAGCTGGAAGCTGGGGAGGCTTGGGCGAGTAGCTGCGGGGGGGGGGGGGGGGGGCGGAGCTGTTGGCCGGGGTTGGAGTAGCCAGGAGGAAGGCATGGCCAGCCGCTGAGAAATGCTTATTGAAATTTTCAATTATCATGGATTTATCGGTGGTGACCGAGTTACCTAGCCTCAGTGCAGTGGGCAGCTGGGAGGAGGTGCTCTTGTTCTCCATGGACTTTACAGTGTCCCAAAACGTTTTGGAGTTAGAGCTACAGGATGCAAATTTCTGCTTGAAAAAGCTAGCCTTTGCTTTCCTGACTGACTGCGTGTATTGGTTCCTGACTTCCCTGAACAGTTGCATATCACAGGAACTATTCGATGCTATTGCAGTCCGCCACAGGATGTTTTTGTGCTGGTCAAGGGCAGTCAGGTCTGGAGTGAACCAAGGGCTATATCTGTTCTTAGTTCTGCATTTTTTGAGCGGGGCATGCTTATCTAAGATGGTGAGGAAATTACTTTTAAAGAATGACCAGGCATCCTCGACTGACGGGATGAGGTCAATATCCTTCCAGGATACCCGGGCCAGGTCGATTAGAAAGGCCTGCTCGCAGAAGTGTTTTAGGGAGCGTTTGACAGTGATGAGGGGTGGTCGTTTGACCGCGGACCCATAGCGGATACAGGCAATGAGGCAGTGATCGCTGAGATCCTGATTGAAAACAGCAGAGGTGTATTTGGAGGGCAAGATGTGTTGGAGATGTGTTGGATAGATGTGTCGGATAGATGTGTTGGAGATGTATTGGATAGATGTGTCGGATAGATGTGTTGGAGATGTATTGGATAGATGTGTTGGAGATGTATTGGATAGATGTGTTGGAGATGTATTGGATAGATGTGTTGGAGATGTGTTGGATAGATGTGTTGGATAGATGTGTTGGAGATGTATTGGATAGATGTGTTGGAGATGTATTGGATAGATGTGTTGGAGATGTGTTGGATAGATGTGTTGGAGATGTATTGGATAGATGTGTTGGAGAGATGTGTTGGATAGATGTGTTGGAGATGTATTGGATAGATGTGTTGGATAGATGTGTTGGATAGATGTGTTGGATAGATGTGTTGGATAGATGTGTTGATGTGTTAGATGTGTCGGATAGATGTGTTGGAGATGTATTGGATAGATGTGTTGGAGATGTATTGGATAGATGTGTTGGATAGATGTGTTAGATAGATGTATTGGATAGATGTGTTGGAGATGTGTTGGATAGATGTGTTGGATAGATGTGTTGGAGATGTATTGGATAGATGTGTTGGAGATGTATTGGATAGATGTGTTGGAGATGTATTGGATAGATGTGTTGGAGATGTGTTGGATAGATGTGTTGGATAGATGTGTTGGAGATGTATTGGATAGATGTGTTGGATAGATGTGTTAGATAGATGTATTGGATAGATGTGTTGGAGATGTGTTGGATAGATGTATTGGATAGATGTGTTGGAGATGTGTTGGATAGATGTGTTGGAGATGTATTGGATAGATGTGTTGGAGATGTGTTGGATAGATGTGTTGGATAGATGTGTTGGAGATGTATTGGATAGATGTGTTGGATAGATGTGTTGGATAGATGTGTTGGATAGATGTGTTGGATAGATGTGTTGATGTGTTAGATGTGTTGGATAGATGTGTTGGATAGATGTGTTGGATAGATGTGTTGGAGATGTATTGGATAGATGTGTTGGATAGATGTGTTGGATAGATGTGTTGGATAGATGTGTTGGATAGATGTGTTGGATAGATGTGTTGGATAGATGTGTTAGATAGATGTGTTGGATAGATGTGTTGATGTGTTAGATAGATGTGTTGGATAGATGTGTTAGATAGATGTGTTGGATAGATGTGTTGGAGATGTGTTGGATAGATGTGGAAAGAGGCTACAGAAGACTGAAATGCAGAAAGTGTCCCACTAATTCCGAATTCATAAATGCGCACACACACACACACACACACACACACACACACACACACACACACACACACACACACACACACACACACACACACACACACACACACACACACACACACACACACACACACACACACAAACACACACACACACACACACAGAAACACACACACACACACACACACACACACACACACACACACACACATACTCCACCTAGGTCACTACTACAGTGGAAAATCAGGGGAGTGGTTAACAAACAAGCCTAGTTAAATAAATAAAACATGTCAAAAATGTTTTATTTTCCCTTTGCGAGGTGACACTGAAAAAGTGGCGCTCAATCGAGACTGCAGTGAAGAAAATTCTCTTGCCGACCAAGGCATTGAGGTACTACTCTTTTTTTTTTCACAATGCATGTCATGGCAAGACCTCATTGCTTGTATGTTGAAAAGTTCAGACAGTCTATGGCGAAGACTACTGCCACTTTTTATCATCAAACAAAGTGCGTCTCTTTGGGGAAAACGCTGGCTTGAAGTTATACATTCCTGGGTGTACAGTAGAGTATGATCAGCCTCCACGAGCACTGTTAGAGACAGGCTCCATGTAGTGTTGAGCTTAACAAATTGCTTCAGTGACCCAATTTGCTACAATGTTGTTTTCCCTCACTGTTTTCTGTGGCCTGTGTTGGCTGTGTGTGTTAGGGTTGATGGAATACAGACATTGCAGAGACTCGCTCTGCAACTTCAGTTAGTGCTAAATACGGCTGCTAGAATCCTGACTAGAACCAAGAAATTTGATCATATTACTCCAGTGCTAGCTTCCCTACACTGGCTTCCTGTTAAGGCAAGGGCTGATTTCAAGGTTTTACTGTTAACCTATAAAGCGTTACATGGGCTTGCTCCTACCTATCTTTCCGAGTTGGTCCTGCCGTACATACCAATACGTACGCTTCGGTCACAAGACGCAGGCCTCCTAATTGTCCCTAGAATTTCTAAGCAAACAGCGGGAGGCAGGGCTTTCTCCTATAGATCTCCATTTTTATGGAACAGTCTGCCTACCCATGTGAGAGACGCAGACTCGGTCTCAACCTTTAAGTCTTTACTGAAGACTTATCTCTTCAGTAGGTCATATGATTGAGTGTAGTCTGGCCCAGGAGTGTGAAGGTGAACGGAAAGGCTCTGGAGCAACGAACCGCCCTTGCTGTCTCTGCCAGGCCGGTTCCCCTCTCTCCACTGGGATTCTCTGCCTCTAACCCTGTTACAGGGGCTGAGTCACTGGCTTGCTGGTGCTCTTTCATGCCGTCCCTAGGAGGGGTGCGTCACTTGAGTGGGTTGAGTTACTGACGTGATCTTCCTGTCTGGGTTGGCGCCCCCCCTTGGTTTGTGCTGTGGTGGAGACCTTTGTGGGCTATACTCGGCCTTGTCTCAGGATTGTAAGTTGGTGGTTGAGGATTTCCCTCTAGTGGTGCGGGGGCTGTGCTTTGGCAAAGTGGGTGGGGTTATATCCTTCCTATTTGGCCCTGTCCGGGGGTTTCTTCGGATGGGGCCACAGTGTCTCCTGACCGCTCCTGTCTCAGCCTCCAGTATTTATGCTGCAGTAGTTTGTGTCGGGGGGCTAGGGTCAGTTGGTTACCTGGAGTACTTCTCCTGTCTTATCCAGTGTCCTGTGTGAATTTAAGTATGCTCTCTCTAATTCTCTCGTTCTCTCTTTCTCTCTGAGAACCTGAGCCCTAGGACCATACGTCAGGACTACCGGGCATGATGACACCTTGCTGTCCCCAGTCCGCCTGGCCTTGCTGCTATTCCAGTTTCAACTGTTCTGCCTGCGGTTACGGAACCACTACCTGTCCCAGACCTGCTGTTTTCAACTCTTAATGATCGGCTATGAAAAGCCAACTGAGATTTATTCCTGATTATTATTTGACCATGCTTGTCATTTATGAACATTTTGAAAATCTTGGCTCTCTCTAATTTTCTCCTTCTCTCTTTCTTTCTCTCGGAGGACCTGAGCCCTAGGACCATACGTCGGGACTACCGGCCGTGGTGACTCCTTGCTGTCCCCAGTCCGCCTGGCCTTGCTGCTATTCCAGTTTCAACTGTTCTGCCTGCGGTTATGGAACCCCTACCTGTCCCAGACCTGCTGTTTTCAACTCTTAATGATCGGCTATGAAAAGCCAACTGAGATTTATTCCTGATTATTATTTGACCATGCTTGTCATTTATGGAAATTTTGAAAATCTTGGCTCTCTCTAATTTTCTCCTTCTCTCTTTCTTTCTCTCGGAGGACCTGGGCCCTAGGACCATGCGTCGGGACTGCCGCCCGTGGTGACTCCTTGCTGTCCCCAGTCCGCCTGGCCTTGCTGCTATTCCAGTTTCAGCTGTTCTGCCTGCGGTTATGGAACCGCCACCTGTCCCAGACCTGTTGTTTTTCAACTCTTGATGATCGGCTATGAAAAGCCAACTGAAAATTATTCATGATTATTATTTGACCATGCTTGTCACTTATGAACATTTTTGAACATCTTGGCATAGTTCTGTTATAATCTCCACCCGGCACAGCCAGAAGAGGACTGGCCACCCCTCATAGCCTGGTTCCTCTCTAGGTTTCTTCCTAGGTTTTGGCCTTTCTAGGGAGTTTTTCCTAGCCACCGTGCTTCTACACCTGCATTACTAGCTGTTTGGGGTTTTAGGCTGGGTGTCTGTACAGCACTTCGAGATATTAGCTGATGTACGAAGGGCTATATAAAATAAAATTGATTGATTGATTGACTCGCTGCCTGACTATAAACATATCCTCCTTCTGTTATCATGCAGGGAGAGAAGATGAAGCAGCCTGCTTCAGTTACCATGCAGGGAGAGGAGATGAAGCAGCCTGCTTCGGTTACCATGCAGGGAGAGGGGATGAAACACCCTGCTTCAGTTACCATGCAGGGAGAGGAGATGAAGCAGCCTGCTTCGGTTACCATGCAGGGAGAGGAAATGAAGCAGCCTGCTTCAGTTACCATGCAGGGAGAGGAAATGAAGCAGCCTGCTTCAGTTACCATGCAGGGAGAGGGAATGAAGCAGCCTGCTTCAGTTACCATGCAGGGAGAGGAAATGAAGCAGCCTGCTTCAGTTACCATGCAGGGAGAGGGGAGGAAACACCCTGCTTCAGTTACCATGCAGGGAGAGGAGATGAAGCAGCCTGCTTCGGTTACCATGCAGGGAGAGGAAATGAAGCAGCCTGCTTCAGTTACCATGCAGGGAGAGGAAATGAAGCAGCCTGCTTCAGTTACCATGCAGGGAGAGGAAATGAAGCAGCCTGCTTCAGTTACCATGCAGGGAGAGGAAATGAAGCAGCCTGCTTCAGTTACCATGCAGGGAGAGGAGATGAAGCAGCCTGCTTCAGTTACCATGCAGGGAGAGGAGATGAAGCAGCCTGCTTCAGTTACCATGCAGGGAGAGGAAATGAAGCAGCCTGCTTCAGTTACCATGCAGGGAGAGGAAATGAAGCAGCCTGCTTCAGTTACCATGCAGGGAGAGGGAATGAAGCAGCCTGCCTTAGTTACCATGCAGGGAGAGGAGATGAAGCAGCCTGCTTCAGTTACCATGCAGGGAGAGGAGATGAAGCAGGGCCTTTCTGTGGCTGCTGCGTTCTCTGGGGTCCTATTGTGAGACTGAGACGGAGCAAGCCGGTCTGTTCAGCCACACACACTGACACACACACACGTGTACACGTACACACAGACATACAGACACACACACACACACACACACACACACACACACACACACACACACACACACACACACACACACACACACACACACACACACACACACACACACACACAAAGATTAAGAACAGTGCTCATAAGACGATGGTTTGATTACAGGCAGAATTATTCCAATCTTAACTAGAGAAGAATTACATTATTGATATCAAAACTTTGATGTAACTTTTATTCATATGATATTAGGAATATAAGAGAGAACAGAGAGGGAGAGGGGGAGGATAGGGTGAGAAAGAAAGAGAGAGAGAGAAAATTGTGTGTGTGACAGAGAGAGAGAGAAAGGAGGAGGGAGAAAGAGGAGGGAGAAAGAGGAGGGAGAAAGAGGAGGGAGAAAAGAGGAGGGAGAAAAGAGGAGGGAGAAAAGAGGAGGGAGAAAAGAGGAGGGAGAAAAGAGGAGGGAGAAAAGAGGAGGGAGAAAAGAGGAGGGAGAAAGGAGGAGGGAGAAAGGAGGAGGGAGAAAGGAGGAGGGAGAAAGGAGGAGGGAGGGTGAAAGGAGGAGGGAGGGAGAAAGAGGAGGGAGGGAGAAAGAGAAAGAGGAGGGAGAAAGAGAAAGAGGAGGGAGGGAGAAAGGAGGAGGGAGAAAGGAGGAGGGAGAAAGGAGGAGGGAGAAAGGAGGAGGGAGAAAGGAGGAGGGAGAAAAGAGGTGGGAGAAAAGAAGAGGGGAAAAGGAGGCCATTTAGAAAACTTTTACAGAAGTTCATTGTCTTTTTGTGTTTATATCCAAACTTGCAGTGACTCACTCCCTCTCTCTATCTACCCTTTCCTTTTCTACCTCCCTCCCTCTCTTCCTTATTATCCTCCACACACTCTTTCAATCCCCTGCACCATTACACTCTGCCTCTCACAACCTCTCTCTTCTCTTTCTGTCTTTTTTTCTCTCTCAAACGCACACTTTCTCTTTCTCCATTTCTCCCCTCCTCCCTCTGTCCAATCAACATCCTTCCTTCTGCAGAGTGGCAGAGAGTCTCATGTTTCAGCTCTTGTATGAGGCTGGAGCCTGGAGGTCTTAGCCATGGCTTCCAGGAAAGGTTACCTCCAGGACAGACTTCCCCCAATTCCCAGCAGAGGTAGCGCAGCGCGCCCATCCTCCCCTGCACATGAGACGGCCTATCAATTTACAGGGGGAGTCAGGTTTACTGTAAAACCCCTCTTCTTCTTTATTTTCCCTGGGAGGGAGGGAGGGAGGGAGGGAGGGAGGGAGGGAGGGAGGGAGGGAGGGAGGGAGGCAGTTCATTTGGACTATTTCTTGAATGGAAAAACATTTTTTTAAAGCCCCTAGGTGAAGTCATAATGTTATTGAAGACAGCTTCTATCACTGTTTTGGCTAAAACACGTTAAGCATGTATGAGTATGACTCATTGTGCAGTATTGCTCTCAGGTGGCAGTGTCAGTCAGTCTTGATTCTTTTGGTCCCTCCACTCCCCTATACTGTAGGGTTACATCCCAAATGGAACCCTACTGCCTATATAGTGCACTACTTTTGGAACACAAGAATAGATCTCAGTGACAAACAGGACTCATTTTAGCGACTCATCTGTCGCTAATGTCGTCATGGCAACACCTACGCGTTATGAATGGTGCTTGGGAGTTCAACTTGTTTATTACGAATGAAGGTGGTAATAAAGTAAAATAAATTGAAATGTGTGTCTGTAAAATGTTCCATTAAATTGTCTTTGCCATCGGGACATTCAATGTCAGTCTACACCTCTAGGGAATGAAGACGGAACCTGAGTCGCTTGCTCCATCCTGACACCCACCTGACACGTTCAACTGTGGCTGCCAATGGTTTTTCAAACGGTCTGTGCTTTAGTAGAGCATTACTGTTTCATTACAAAATAGTAAGATAGTATAAAAGAAAATAGTCTATTCATAATATTATAACTTTTACTATATGGATAACAATTTTAAGTTGTTCATGTTTGCAAATTAATTTACATCTAGATGTTCCATAGAAATGGTCTGAAGCCAGTTCCTTTTGGGCTGCGGCTAAAGTCTGGCATGTAACTAGAAGCATGGTTTTGTTTACTTGGTGAGTACATGAAAATTCAACGCTTTCATTATGGTCATAATTCTAAAAAGTTTGGAAAAGTGTGGAGACCACAGTCTTTCAGAGCATGTAACAAAATGAAAGACCCATTCCTTAGTTTACGGCTATAAATATCAGACTCCGCCTTTAAGGTGTGACCTGTCACAGGCCTGGTTGAGTCTCTGGGGTTTTAGGTTAGACGTCTGTAAAGCAGTTTGTGACAACAGTTGTTGTGAAAAGAGCTTTAAGCAATACATTTGATTGATTGTTATGTTGACAGCTTATAAAGCCGGATGCTAGAGGTTGCCAGGGGGCATTAGGGAGCATAGAGGCGAGCTGAATTTCAGACTATGCTGGCTGGGTGAGGTGTCTGAAACTGTTCATGACTGTTTGTCATAAACACGTAAAGAGTTGCATTCAGAATTCACCAGCCACACAACTTAATGGACACGTAGGCTGGGGGCGAATAACAGTTTGGATAGGATTCAACTATTAATTATATGCTTGTGGGAAACTGTGTGATATTCCATTCTTCCAGATAAAACTAGGTTACTCGGATACTTGCTATTTTCAAAATAGAGCCAAATCCAAAATGAAATTACACACACTTGATGGGCCCTTTCAATAGTTGTGTGGCCTCATACTGCAGTCTTCTAGCCTGTCCTGTAAGTCTCTCATACTGCAGTCTTCTAGCCTGTCCTGTAAGTCTCTCATACTGCAGTCTTCTAGCCTGTCCTGTAAGTCTCTCGTACTGCAGTCTTCTAGCCTGTCCTGTAAGTCTCTCGTACTGCAGTCTTCTAGCCTGTCCTGTAAGTCTCTCATACTGCAGTCTTCTAGCCTGTCCTGTAAGTCTCTCGTACTCCAGTCTTCTAGCCTGTCCTGTAAGTCTCTCGTACTGCAGTCTTCTAGCCTGTCCTGTAAGTCTCTCGTACTGCAGTCTTCTAGCCTGTCCTGTAAGTCTCTCATACTGCAGTCTTCTAGCCTGTCCTGTAAGTCTCTCGTACTCCAGCCTTCTAGCCTCACCTGTAAGTCTCTCATACTGCAGTCTTCTAGCCTGTCCTGTAAGTCTCTCATACTGCAGTCTTCTAGCCTGTCCTGTAAGTCTCTCGTACTGCAGTCTTCTAGCCTGTCCTGTAAGTCTCTCGTACTGCAGTCTTCTAGCCTGTCCTGTAAGTCTCTCGTACTGCAGTCTTCTAGCCTGTCCTGTAAGTCTCTCGTACTGCAGTCTTCTAGCCTGTCCTGTAAGTCTCTCGTACTGCAGTCTTCTAGCCTCACCTGTAAGTCTCTCGTACTCCAGTCTTTTAGCCTGTCCTGTAAGTCTCTCGTACTCCAGTCTTCTAGCCTGTCCTGTAAGTCTCTCGTACTGCAGTCTTCTAGCCTGTCCTGTAAGTCTCTCATACTGCAGTCTTCTAGCCTGTCCTGTAAGTCTCTCGTACTGCAGTCTTCTAGCCTCACCTGTAAGTCTCTCGTACTGCAGTCTTCTAGCCTGTCCTGTAAGTCTCTCGTACTGCAGTCTTCTAGCCTGTCCTGTAAGTCTCTCGTACTACAGTCTTCTAGCCTGTCCTGTAAGTCTCTCGTACTCCAGCCTTCTAGCCTGTCCTGTAAGTCTCTCATACTGCAGTCTTCTAGCCTCACCTGTACGTCTCTCATACTGCAGTCTTCTAGCCTCACATGTAAGTCTCTCATACTGCAGTCTTCTAGCCTCACCTGTAAGTCTCTCATACTCCAGTCTTCTAGCCTGTCCTGTAAGTCTCTCATACTGCAGTCTTCTAGCCTGTCCTGTAAGTCTCTCATACTGCAGTCTTCTAGCCTGTCCTGTAAGTCTCTCGTACTGCAGTCTTCTAGCCTGTCCTGTAAGTCTCTCGTACTCCAGTCTTCTAGCCTGTCCTGTAAGTCTCTCGTACTGCAGTCTTCTAGCCTGTCCTGTAAGTCTCTCGTACTGCAGTCTTCTAGCCTGTCCTGTAAGTCTCTCGTACTCCAGTCTTCTAGCCTGTCCTGTAAGTCTCTCGTACTGCAGTCTTCTAGCCTGTCCTGTAAGTCTCTCGTACTGCAGTCTTCTAGCCTGTCCTGTAAGTCTCTCGTACTCCAGTCTTCTAGCCTGTCCTGTAAGTCTCTTGTACTCCAGTCTTTTAGCCTGTCCTGTAAGTCTCTCGTACTGCAGTCTTCTAGCCTGTCCTGTAAGTCTCTCGTACTCCAGTCTTCTAGCCTGTCCTGTAAGTCTCTCGTACTCCAGTCTTCTAGCCTGTCCTGTAAGTCTCTCGTACTGCAGTCTTCTAGCCTGTCCTGTAAGTCTCTCGTACTGCAGTCTTCTAGCCTGCCCTGTAAGTCTCTCGTACTGCAGTCTTCTAGCCTGTCCTGTAAGTCTCTCGTACTCCAGTCTTCTAGCCTGTCCTGTAAGTCTCTCGTACTCCAGTCTTTTAGCCTGTCCTGTAAGTCTCTCATACTCCAGTCTTCTAGCCTGTCCTGTAAGTCTCTCATACTGCAGTCTTCTAGCCTGTCCTGTAAGTCTCTCGTACTGCAGTCTTCTAGCCTGTCCTGTAAGTCTCTCGTACTCCAGTCTTCTAGCCTGTCCTGTAAGTCTCTCGTACTCCAGTCTTCTAGCCTCACCTGTAAGTCTCTCGTACTCCAGTCTTCTAGCCTCACCTGTAAGTCTCTCATACTGCAGTCTTCTAGCCTGTCCTGTAAGTCTCTCATACTCCAGTCTTCTAGCCTCACCTGTAAGTCTCTCATACTGCAGTCTTCTAGCCTGTCCTGTAAGTCCCTCATACTCCAGTCTTCTAGCCTCACCTGTAAGTCTCTCGTACTCCAGTCTTCTAGCCTGTCCTGTAAGTCCCTCATACTCCAGTCTTCTAGCCTCACCTGTAAGTCTCTCATACTCCAGTCTTCTAGCCTCACCTGTAAGTCTCTCGTACTCCAGTCTTCTAGCCTGTCCTGTAAGTCCCTCATACTCCAGTCTTCTAGCCTCACCTGTAAGTCTCTCGTACTCCAGTCTTCTAGCCTGTCCTGTAAGTCTCTGGTACTCCAGTTTTCTAGCCTCACCTGTAAGTCTCTCGTACTCCAGTCTTCTAGCCTGTCCTGTAAGTCTCTCGTACTCCAGTCTTCTAGCCTGTCCTGTAAGTCTCTGGTACATTCTGGATCCCCCAGAATGCATTCCCTTTTCCAGAATGGCAATTTATTTCTGTGGTTTTTCTTCATATTTATTTCTCCTTCATCCTCTCAACTGCTTTGCTTTATCTCGGCCAGGTCGCAGTTGTAAATGAGAACTTGTTCTCAACTGGCCTACCTGGTTAAATAAAGGTGAAATAAAATGAAAATAAATAAATTGCACACTAATGAGAGAAACACACCAGGACTTGCAGATTGACTGAATGTCAGACATTTAAAGATAGCCAGGTGGCTCAGGCTAGATTGTTCTTCACTTACATTAGAAACACATGTTTTTCATTGTCTTTGGAGAGAGAATGATAGCAGTTAGGTCTCTGCCCAACACAGAAACACAGGGATCAACACCAATCAAATACACATTTCCTTTTAGCGCTTTCTTAGCTGTGAAAGAAAGGTTACTTGGCCCGAGGTTGCTTGGCTACCATGGCGGGATGATTCAATTGTGTCCAGTTCCATCCTGACTACTAACCCCTAACCCCTTGACATTAGCTTAATCTGCTATCTATTGTCCGCAGGTTCCCACTGGCAACACACTAATGAGAGGAACACACCAGGACTTGCAGATTGACTGGATGTCAGCCATTTAAAGATAGGCAGGTGGCTCAGACTAGATTGTTCTTCACTTACATTAAAAACACAAGATAAACAAAGTATTAAAGGCCCAGTGCAGTCAGAAATGTGATTTTCTTGTGTTTTATATACACAGAGTGTACAAAACATTAGGAACACCTGCTCTTTCCATGACAGACTGACCAGGTAAATCCAGGTGAAAGCTATGATCCCTTATTGATGTCACTTGTTAAATCCATTTCAACCAGTTTAGATGAAGGGGAGGAGACCAGTTAAAGAAGGATTTTTAAGCCGTGAGACAATTGAGACATGGATTGTGTGTATGTGTGCCATTCAGTAGGTGAATGAGCAAGATAAAAGATTTAAGGTCCTTTGAACGGGATATGGTAGTAGGTGCCAGACGCACCGGTTTGATTGTGTCAACAACTGCAATGCAGCTGGATTTTCCACGCTCAACAGTTTCCCGTGTGTATCAAGAATGGTCCACCACCCAAAGGACATCCAGCCAACTTGACACCCACTGTGGGAAGCATTGGAGTCAACATGGGCCGGCATCCCTGTGGAATGCTTTAGACACCTTGTTGAGTCCATTCCCCAAGATGAATTGAGGCTCTTCTGAGGGCAAAAGGGGGTGCAACTCAATATTAGGAAGGTGTTCCTAATGTTTTGTAAACTCAGCGTATATTTACACAGTGGTGTAAAGTACGTAAGTAAAAATACTTTGAAGTACTACTTAAGTAGTTTTTTGTGGTATCTGTACTATACTTTACTATTTATATTTTTGACTACTTTTACTTCACCACATTCCTTTAGAAAATATTGTACTTTTTACTTCATACATTTTCCTTGCACCCAAAAGTACCCCGTTACATTTTGAATGCTTAGCAGGACAGGATAATAGTCAAATTCACGCGCATATCAACAGAACATCCCTGGTCATCTCTACTGCCTCTGTTCTGGGGGACTCACTAAACCGATATGCTTTGTTTGTAAATGATGCCTGAGTGTTGGAGTGTGCCCCTGGCTCTCCGTAAATAAATAAAAAACTAGAAAATGGTGCCTTTTGGTTTGCTTAATTTAAGGAATTTTAAATGATACTTTTACTTTTGATATATTTTAAATCATACTTTTAGACTTTTCCTCAAGTAGAATTTTACTGGGTGACTTTTACTTTTACTTGAATCATTTTCCATTAAGGTATCTTTACTTTTACTCAAGTATGACAGTTGGTTACTTTTTCCACCACTGTATTTACACAATATGAGGTTGGAATAATACTGTGAAAATGAAGACAATGCCCTTTTAGTGTACATTTCAGCCTGTTGTGGTGGGATGGACTTTTGGTCTGCCTGGTGACACCCCAGACAGTAAATTAGTTAATAGACCAATAAGAAAGAGAGTTCCAAACATCTCTGCCAATAACAACTAGTTTTCAGTTTTCCCCTTCGCAGACAGTCCTAGCAGAATTATTGAGAAATGTCTCTTTGCTAAGAAGCCATTTTTGTTTATTTTTGACCGTTTTAATGTAAAACAATCACAGGTAAGGTACTTCATTCTTAAAACCAGAAATGATTTGATATTCAGATAAAAATGTCTGCATTGGACCTTTTAAAGCTGAACCTTTATCAATGCTCGGATGTTTTTTCATTGTCTTTGGAGAATGATAGCAGTTAGGTCTCTGCCCAACACAGAAATACACAGATCAACACCAATCCAATACACATTTCATTTTAGCGCTTTCTTAGCTGTAAAAGAAAGGTTACTTGGCTACCATGGGGGGAAAATTCCATTGTATCCAGTTCCATCGTAACCCCTAACCCCTTGACCTTAGCTTCATCCGCTATCTATTGTTTGCAGGTTTCCCCTGGCAACTTTCAAAGTCCAAAGAATGACTGTGGCTTTTTAGTGTTTTTTTTTGTCCACCTGCCAGAGTAAGTTAATAGCTGTGTCAGTGTTGTTGTTACTGCTCATGTTGCCCTATTCAGTCAGCGTGTGGGAATGTCACAATTCATTGCATCAATGTGATGTTACCCTGAAAGTCCTCAGTCCTTGTGCCAAATTCGAACAGAGAGATAGGCAAATGCTTTCCAAGTAGTGGCATGTTAGCTCAATTGGTGTCAGTGTTGTGGAGCTAAGACACCCACACTGGAGATGATGCTGGTTCATGGTACTACATTTATATTCAAGTCTGTGTTGATACTGAGGTTTGTGTTTGAATCCGTTACCATGACATATTAACCAGAATTCTCTGCTTTGAGGAATCATTTGAAGCAAGTCTAAACAGGATTAGTTATTAGTCCATTAAGATTCTCTGATCAAACTGGTTTAGTGTTGAACTAGGCAAACACAACCCTACGGAAGGGAGTTTACTGCTTTGAAGACAGAAAAGAACAATGAGATATCTATCATTGACCTACATGTGATGTCTGCCAAGACTACTGGCGCGGCCTGCCATAGCAAATCAATGAATGATGTCATAGGAAATGGACAGAATCGGGAAAGTTTACACCATGGCGTCAATACTTTATTTATTCAAACAGACCCCAATATTACAAAATATTAAGTGCCGCATGTCAATCAGAGACCGTTGCTCTTTAACAATGGTCAGTATTAAACTTTCCAAATTACTTCAGGAAAAAGATTATAAATACAAAATCAATTCTGTACAGTTACAAAAAATAATACTCCATTTAAAAAAAACTAGATTGTTGTATTCAAATTGTCTAAAAATCTACACCTTTCCCACCCTTTCACATTCACACACACACACACAAAATATTCAAGTTTGTTAGGACAGGACAATTGACTTAAACCCACATTGTGGAAAGAGGCAGAAAATGCACCAAAATACAATTCAGTAATAAATTTGTCCTCAGATGTGTCCAAATCCTTTAAACTCCTAGACTAGTGTTCATTAGAGCACACCATGGAAAACGTTTTAAAACACTTTGCAATGGGAAACAACAATCAGTGATAGTTCCTCCGCATTTCAGTACGTTTTGTTCCGTTTTGGTGCCTAATGAACACAACTCAGTCTAAAGAGACCCAACTTTGACCTTGGGGTACCATTCTGGCTCTTTTCTCCGAGGTTTAAACTACCACACACGTGGGGCTAAGCCTTCATTAACTAAAGAAAACAGAGAAAAGATATGACATCCTCTTTGATCCCTAGAGTGGGTTTGACAACACACAAACCACCATTGAATCAAAGACTTCATCTAGTTTCAGAAGAAGCGGGGATATGACGATTGCCCTCTATTTAATCTTAATGACTGACTAAATCAAAACACACATTAAAAGCCAGATGTTGTCGTATATTATTACCCTTACTGGATAATTTCCTTGGAAATATATAGTCATTCAATACTACAAAGTTAACTTTTTTTTTTTTTTAAACACTATCAAATGCATCTTGATAGAGAAGCTTCAGGATGTGAAACCTAGCTGCCGATTCGCAAGCAAAGCACGATACTGTAGTCAGTCACATATAGAATAGAATAGGGACATATAGAATAGGGATTGGTAGATAATATCCTTCACTAAAAAGACCCAGGAAGCATCCCAAATAGCACCTTATTTCTTATGGGCCTCTGGTCAAAACCATTTGGGACGTGACCCCTGTGTCTTTGGCTATGGGTCCAGAACAGCTTCTAACTAACCTCTACGATGTGATGTGGACACATCCTGTCACGGGACACAGAAGATTACACTACCTGACTATCCATAAAGCTGGAGGCTGGAGGCAGTGACCAGATCCCCAATATAAACAAATGTCTTGGGTATACCCAACAACTAAATTACCCATACTCCTACACCTTGTTGAAACGCCATATTATGTTAGCACCAGAGACTCCATGGTTGGTACCTGGGTCGTGTTCAACAGGGCACAACGTTTTGAAACGTTTTGCAACGGACAAAGAAAATCTACGTTCTTATTGGACACGTTCAGGTAGTGCCAGGGTCATGTTTAACTCCGAGTTCTATAAATGTTCTTCCTTATGAACATGACCCTGGTTTAGCTTCACATACAATGATTCAACCCTGTAAAGATGGCGAGTTTAAGCTGACATAATACAATGTTGCCCCCTAATGGCCAAAGAGCGGTACTATAAACGTTTTGACTGGAAAAGACAACATTCCTGAGAGTTAATATAACACCCCCTACCCAAAATGCCCAAGTTGTTTTTTGCGGGGTTTTTTGCTCATCAGATATTCATACAAAATGTGCTGTGTCTATATTTTTACGCAGCACACATTACAATTTAAATGTGACGGATACGAACTGTCCGCTATACAAATACACAAAACAAAAACATTGAGAGCTTTATAAGCTGGACACACACAAACACACACACCAGTGTCAATCCAGGCCCTACTCTGAATTCCAAACCACAAAGGTATAAAAATATATGTACAATTAACACAAAGAGACCCATTTTTTCGGACAAATCATTAACGTGGAATAGACATGGCTAAAGCAAAGAGTTAATGGCTTCATAGTGTAACATTTCCTCCCTACCCCGTACCCCGACAGAGGACACTACTCCCTCATGAATAGGGCCTGGAGTTTTCCCTGACCACTTATATCCTTTTACAACTGGGGCCTGGAGGTTTTCCTGGTCAGGTCAATTACTATTTGTATTCATTCTATTTAGTGATTCTGTTTGTATGGTCAGAACTAAGCTATAACTAGATGAACAAGTTTCTCCAGGTCACACGATGTGGGAAGAACTCCTGGCCCTATTCGTGCAGATAGTCTACCCTCTCCCATCCCTCCTCTCCCTCCCTCTCTTCCTGAATCCCAAATCAACTGCTAGACCGTAAACCTTAAGCACCCTGACAGGGTTGCCAGTGCCACTTTACACCTATCCAACCCTCTCAGATCTACTCAAGTGATTAGAATGTAGAGCTTGATTTAGGATTCAAAGTCTATCTACGTCTCTCAGCTTCGCAGCAGGTCTCCCAGGTCGTAGGTGTCGAAGAAGTCGGACACGCCCTCGCTGTCCTCCAGCCCCCATAGGTAGTCGTCGTGGTCTAGGGGCGGTGAGAAGCTGACGAAGGGGGCGTTGGGGTCAGGGGTGAACCCGGGGCCTGGGAGCTGGTCCTCTGTCATCTGGAGCATGCTGGGGGGAAGGCCCAGGAGACCTTCTACGTCCAGGAGGGTAGTGCTGCTGCTGGTGGAAGAGTTGGGGACCACCGGTGTTGGTCTGGAGAGTTCAGCTAGGAGAGAGAGAACGAGAGAGAGAACGAGAGAGAGAGAGAGAGAGAGAGAGGAGAGAGAGAACGAGAGAGAGAACGAGAGAGAGAGAGAACGAGAGAGAGAGAGAACGAGAGAGAGAGAGAACGAGAGAGAGAGAGAACGAGAGAGAGAGAGAACGAGAGA
Source organism: Salvelinus alpinus (assembly GCF_045679555.1). Lineage (NCBI taxonomy): Eukaryota > Metazoa > Chordata > Actinopteri > Salmoniformes > Salmonidae > Salvelinus > Salvelinus alpinus. The sequence continues at coordinate 36,701,650 of NC_092110.1, read as the reverse complement.
GAGAGAGAACGAGAGAGAGAGGAACAGAGAGAGAGGAACAGAGAGAGAGAGAGAACGAGAGAGAGAGAGAGGAACAGAGAGAGAGAGAGAGAGAGACAGAGAGAGAGGGAGAGACAGAGAGATTAGGTCAGTAAACCACTTAATGTGGACCTCAGCTGTATCAATCACAAGCCCCCCAGTTCAGCTTACCCTCCATGGGCTCCTGCTTGACCTCCTGTTTGATGGTGGTGTACTGTGGTGGTGCCATGGCTGGGGAGGTGGTGGCAGTGTGACCCAGGGGGTGATGAGAGTACTCTTTCCTGGGGGTGGTGGTGCTCTTGACGGGGCTGGCATCCTCCAGACCTTCCTCGGGACAGAGGTACACCTCGATGGGGCCGTTCTTACTCTTCAGGTAGATCTGTTGGGAGCCCTGAGGGTACGGGACAACGGGAAGCTCATGTTAATACAATGTTGTTACTCATTTAATCACAGTAGAAAAGCAACGTAATGTAAAGTGTTGCCTGTAACTGCATTATATACAGTGAGGACAATGCAACGTGTGAAAATACATTTTGTTAAAGTCATCATAAAAACATCATTACACAAAGGCTAGTACATTCACAGATTGAATCCACAAATACAGCTGTAGACGTGCAATAAATAGTTTAGTAATGCAGTAATTGCAAAAATGGGTCCTTCCTCAAGACAAGACGTGGGCCGTAATGTAAGTAGTTGTACGAGAGGAAACCACATGAAACGGTTTGGTAAGAATGTTAGACACGTCCTCCTACACCAGGGGTTCCCAAACTCGATCCTGGGCCCCCCCCCAGGACGACATAGCTGATTCAAATATCCAACTCATCATCAAGCTTTGATGATTTGAATCAGCTGTGTAGTGCTGGGGGCAAAAACCAAAACATGTACCCCTTGGGGTCCCGAGGACCAAGTTTGGGAACCGCTGACCTAAACCATACTGCCTTTATTTAGACCCAGTAAATCACCGAGAACACATGATCTTCTTACAATAACGACCTGGAACTATATATCAATCCAGTATACTGTATCAGGAACTACGTCAGTCTGATTTGAAATACTCCTTGTCTTTTTTTATTTCTTAAACGAAAGCAGAAATAGGCTAGCCGATCCGCTCCGGTGTTAACGACACGCTAACAGCCAGCTCCGTGTATCTCTGACCGTTGACCACTCACCCCTGAGGACTCTGGGACCTCCAGCTTGGTTTCTGATGGGGCCTTGACGGCGATGACCGTCTGGTCCTGCAGACGGGCTATCGACCTGATGTCCTGGTAGGTAACGTAGCCTAGCCGCTGGTTGTCTCTGTGTTCGGTCAGCTCCTTGATCTGGGCACTACTGGACGTGATCAGGTCATCCAAGGCCTTCTCAGCCCTCTCCAGCTCACCCAGCTCCCGCCGCAGGGCACGTGACTTCTCCCCGCTGCTGGCCGAGCCCTCGAACACGCCGCCCACCCTGGGACGCAACGGACACATATTTTACATTATCAGCCACCTGGAGTTGCTAGACAATGTACGTGTTTGAGATGGCCTACATTGCAGTCAGATATATTATTGATTCTGTGCCATGCTTTGCTCAAACTACTGATTGACTCAAACACGCTGAATAGGATCTGTACGTCACAGTACAGGTTATGGTCAGGTATGGTTTGAACCTATTACCATATTGCTAACCCCAAAAAACGGCCAGGAGTAGAGGCGTGATTTGGAATTAGACCCAGTGATGAGAAGCTACTTGCTCTAGGGATACTTGTCCACTTGTCCTTAGGGTGCTACTCACAACCACTGGATGTTGTTCTTGGACTTCTTGCGGATCAGCTGCACGCCCTCCAGCACGTTGGTGATGTCATAGATGCGTCTCTTCTGCACCTCGAGGACCTCGGTGGCCCAGTTGAGGTCCAGCACGCCGTCAGGTGACTCGCTCAGCAGGCCAACAAACTTCTTGGTCAGCAAACCGAGCGAGGTGTCGTAGCGCGTCCTCTCACCGGGAGACTTGGGCGCTGAGGATCATAGGTCATACAAGTGAGACGTGTTGGGGAATGCAGGGCAAGTATGATATGCCTATATTGTTTATCTAGGTACAATATAGGTCAAAAGTTTGGACACACCTACTCATTCAAATGTTCTTTCTTTTTTACTATTTTCTACATTGTAGAATAATAGTGAAGACATCAAAACTATGAAATAACACTTATGGAATCATGTAGTAACCAAAAAAGTGTTAAACAAATCAAAATATATGTTATATTTGAGATTCTTCAAAGTAGCCACCCTTTGCCTTGATGGTAACTTTTTGGGTTACTACATGATTCCATATGTGTTATTTCATAGTTTTGATGTCTTCACTATTATTCTACAATGTAGAAAATAGTAAAAATAAAGAACAACATTTGAATGAGTAGATGTGTCCAAACTTTTGACTGGTACTGTAATACACATGTACGATCATATCTGTATATGGGGATGTTGACTGGGAGAGATTGATGGTTGGATGGATTGATGGATGGATGGATGGATTGATGGATGTGTGGATTGGTGGGTGGATGGATTGATGGGTGGATTGGTGGGTGGATGGATTGATGGATGGATTGGTGGGTGGATGGATTGATGGGCGGATGGATGGATTGATGGGTGGATGGATTGACGGGTGGATAGATTGATGGGTGGATGGATTGACGGGTGGGTGGATTGGTGGGTGGATGGATTGATGGGTGGATTGGTGGGTGGATGGATTGATGGATGGATTGGTGGGTGGATGGATTGATGGGCGGATGGATGGATTGATGGGTGGATGGATTGACGGGTGGATAGATTGATGGGTGGATGGATTGATGGGCAGATGGCTTGATGGGCAGATGGATGGATGGATGAATTGATGGATTGATTGATGGGTGGATGGATGGATTGATGGGCAGATGGATGGATGGATGAATTTATGGATTGATTGATGGGTGGATGGATTGATGGGCAGATGGAAGGATGGATGAATTGATGTTGTGTCGCTTTATGCAAACCATCCCTTATATGAGAATGAAGATACGTTAAGTTAGGGGCCAGTACTTATGAAGAAACGTTAAAGTAGGGGGCCAGTGTTTATGAAGAAACGTTAAAGTAGGGGGCCAGTGTTTATGAAGAAACGTTAAAGTAGGGGGCCAGTGTTTATGAAGAAATGTTAAAGTAGGGGGCCAGTGTTTATGAAGAAACGTTAAAGTAGGGGGCCAGTGTTTATGAAGAAACGTTAAAGTAGGGGGCCAGTGTTTATGAAGAAATGTTAAAGTAGGGGGCCAGTGTTTATGAAGAAACGTTAAAGTAGGGGGCCTTGCTTTTTCTCATTGATGCAGATACTCACTTTTGGGACTTGGATGACTGGCTGTGGCCGTGTTCCCCTTTCCTTTAGGGGTCCTGAAGTCAGGGAGGTAGAGGGGGTCTTCTAGGTCCAGCTTCCTCTTGGCCTATGGGGGGAGATAAAGAAGAGGGACAAAGGGGTTAAAGACAGCTTGAGACAGAGTATGTGTCCCAATAATAACTCCTTTCTCCTGCAGTGTACACTCACTCGTTCACTACTTCCCACACATTTCAAATCCTTGGATGACGCAGGCTAAAGAGTTTTCTTAAACCAATCATTTCCTTTCAAAGAAAAGTGAACAAGAGCAGGGACAAAGACCCTCACATTGTCAAAGACTTCTATAGACCCTCACATTGTCAAAGACTTCTATAGACCCTCACATTGTCAAAGACTTCTATAGACCCTCACATTGTCAAAGACTTCTAAAGACCCTCACATTGTCAAAGACTTCTGAAGACCCTCACATTGTCAAAGACTTCTGAAGACCCTCACATTGTCAAAGACTTCTAAAGACCCTCACATTGTCAAAGACTTCTAAAGACCCTCACATTGTCAAAGACTTCTAAAGACCCTCACATTGTCAAAGACTTCTAAAGACCCTCACATTGTCAAAGACTTCTAAAGACCCTCACATTGTCAAAGACTTCTAAAGACCCTCACATTGTCAAAGACTTCTAAAGACCCTCACATTGTCAAAGACTTCTAAAGACCCTCACATTGTCAAAGACTTCTAAAGACCCTCACATTGTCAAAGACTTCTAAAGACCCTCACATTGTCAAAGACTTCTATAGACCCTCACATTGTCAAAGACTTCTAAAGACCCTCACATTGTCAAAGACTTCTAAAGACCCTCACATTGTCAAAGACTTTTAAATGCCCTCACAGGCCCTCACATTGTCAGACTTCTAAATGCCCTCACATTGTCAAAGACTTCTAAATCCCCTCACATTGTCAGACTTCTAAATGCAATCACATTGTCAGACTTCTAAATGCGTCCACATGCTTCCCATCCAAAACAGTTCGGAACAGTTTGTGCATATATTATGACAACTTTTCGTTCGTTTTGGGGCTGTTCGGGCAAACAAAACATTTTCTCGAGGGAAACCGAAGTCGGCAGCCGAGGTCTACGCCCGCTCGTCGGAGATTGGTCAACAGTAGGGATTTTTCAATGATGTAAATGCCTGTTGTCATTCAACGACAGACGACTCGTCCTCATGCACATTTTTTCACTTGAGAAATACCGCACCAAACATCCTAGTCAGATGCAAAATTACCTGACTAAGATCTCCTCTGCAAAAATGTCAAAGTTAATGACAGATTTCTTGAAGTAGCTTTTTTAAGGAAGTATATACTGGCTACGGCGTCTCAAAATGGACAAAAAGTACTGCTTTTTCCTCCTCATTTTTCAAGTGAAGGTCTTTTAAGACAGTATGTAGCACACTTGGTCTAGGCGCCAGCGGAACGCCAGCGGGAGTGTGTGTGTGTGTGTGTGGGGAGCACTGCCCGCCAAACGCCAGGAAATCCCTGGACTCACTCAACTCACCAACCCCGTCCTCCCACTTCCTCCTCCTCCTCCTTTCACCCATGACCTCTTCACTCCTTCTTTAGCCCTCTTCTTTCTCCAGTAAACACACAGGGGGCTCACACACACACACACACACACACACACACACACACACACACACACACACACACACACACACACACACACACACACACACACACACACACACACACACACACACACACACACACACACACACACACACACACACACACACACACACACACACACACACACACCTACTAGGAGGTCCACTGCTACCACACACACTCTGTTATTTTTTTATTTTTTTTATTTCACCTTTAACCAGGTAAGCTAGTTGAGAACAAGTTCTAATTTAGTTCTCACTGCGACCTGGCCAAGATAAAGCAAAGCAGTGCGACACAAAAAACAACACAGAGTTACACATGGAATAAACAAACGTAGTCAATAACACATTATGGAGAAAAAAGAAAAAAAAGTCTATATACAGTGTGTGCAAATGGCGTGAGGAGGTAAGGCAATAAATAGGCCATAGTAGCGAAGTAATTACAATTTAGCAGATTAACACTGGAGTGATAGATGAGCAGATGATGGTGTGCAAGTAGAAATACTGATGTGCAAAAGAGCAGAAAAGTAATTAAAAACAATATGGGGGATGAGGAAGGTAGATTGGATGGGCTATTTACAGATGGGCTGTGTACAGCTGCAGCGATCGGTGAGCTGCTCGGATAGCTGATGTTTAAAGTTAGTGAGGAACATACGAGTCTCCAGCTTCAGCGATTTTTGCAATTCGTTCCAGTCATGGTTATGGACACAAACACACACTCGTTTATGGACACACACACACACACACACACACACACACGTTTATGGACACACACACACACACACACACACACACACACACACACACACACACACACACACACACACACACACACACACACACACACACACACACACACACACACACACACACACACACACACGGTTATGGACACACACACACGGTTATGGACACACACTTGGTTATGGACACAAACACACACTTGGTTATGGACACAAACACACACTTGGTTATGGACACAAACACACACTCGGTTATGGACACAAACACACACACAGTTATGGACACAAACACACACACGGTTATGGACACATACACACACACGGTTATGGACACACACTCGGTTATGGACACACACACACACACGGTTATGGACACACACACGGTTATGGACACACACACACACACACACTCGGTTATGGACACACACACACACGGTTATGGACACACACTCGGTTATGGACACACACACGGTTATGGACACACACACGGTTATGGACACACACACACACACACACTCGGTTATGGACACACACACACACTCAGTTATGGACACACACACTTGGTTATGGACACACACACACACACACACTTGGTTGTGGACACACACACACACTCGGTTATGGACACACACACATGTCCAATTTGACAACACATTTATTCATCACAACCAGACCTGTACAGTGCACCATTGTCCCCAAACTGCACGGCGCCCCTCGCCAACACACACCACCTCTAAAAAAATAAATAAGAAAACTCTACACACTGCTGACTGAACTAGCTAACGAGGCATAGGATTTCATCCAGATGGTCATGCTGTATGTAATTAGTAACTGCTGCTTGGAGGCACATTACACACCTCCCCCAACCCCTCTTTATCCCTCTCCCATTTTCTCAATCTCTCCACACTTCGTCTTATACCCCTCTCACAGATAGGACCCACTTATTACCCCCCCCCCCCCCCCCCCCCTCCCACACACACGCACGCACACACACAACACCCCCATATTGCATCAATGATGTGCTCCATCACCATCACCACCAACACACAACACCCCCATACTGCAGCAATGGTTTGCTCCATCCTCCCCAACACACACTAAAATGAGTTCAGTGGCAGTGGGGGACGCCTGCCCTGGGGGCACCGCAGGTACTGCTGGAGGGAGACAGAAAGGGTAGGGGTTTTACCACCCCCCCAGCTGTGTTCTCTCTCTCTCTCACACACACACACACACACACACACACACACACACACACACACACACACACACACACACACACACACACACACACACACACACACACACACACACACACACACACACACACACAAACTAGGCTATGTGACACGTGTCATGACCTGGCGCTGCAATAAACCCTGTGTACGACTACCCAGTGACGTCATTACAGTACAACTAGATACACAGAGGTGTAGCTACTCATTTGTAGTTTTCTTAAGTGATCATTTGTAGTTTTAACTTTTAAACTAGGGTCTTTGTTGCACTGGTTCTCTTTTCTCACCATGTTGTAACCATGGATAGGCTACAAACTGACAAGGGAGATTCTGGCAAAGCAGCTACTGTGTTCCCATACTGCAGACCATACATAGGAGGCTGTAGGTCCAGAGGTTTCCTGTCATGACACAGGGTCAGGAAAAACTCCTGGCCCTAAGTAAACCATACTGTACTGATCCTAGATCAGCACTCCTCCTCCGAGATGCTTTGTGAATTTGGTCCCTGAGAGGAGGCTGGAGAATGTGAGCAGCTAGTGGATTTGGACTGAAACATGGCGCGGGGGAAGAAAGGTGTCATTGTCGCTCTGTCCTCCACCACATGTCCCATCCGTCTGTTAGTGACATCTGTGGCAGCCGCACACAGCAGGCGGCAGGGAGACCACAAGAGAACCTGCCTAATCCTTATAGCACACGTGCACACACACAAGTTCACTTTAGGTGCACTAACTCTGCCTACTACATAGTCTATTTACTGTCCTTGTCACCTTCACCATGACAACCAATAACTGTGTTTTAGTTACAGCAACTTGGTAGTGAAGCAAACATTTGTAGTCTACCAGTGCTACTTATGGTAACAATACATTAGTAACTATATAGGCTAATGTCTGTTTTGTGGACTGGTTTGTTCCCTTCCATATTGTTCAACCTGCATCAAGATAGGACTTCTCCTTTTGACCGATCTAGAGGAAGGAAATGGATAGAGAGACACTGCCCAGAGGGGGAATTGAGGAAAGATGGCAACTACCACACTGTTAAAGGCCCAGTACAGTCAAAAACTAGATTTCCCTGTGTTTTATACATATTTCCACACTATGAGATTGGAATAATACTGTCAAATTGTGAAAATTATGATAATGCCCTTTTAGTGTTTTAGTTGTTGGGAAAAAACACCTGAAATTTCAGCCTGTTTTGTTGGGATGGAGTTTTGGCCTGCTTTTAGGTAAATTAGTTAATAGACCAATAAGAAAGAAGGTTCCAAACCTCTCTGCCAATAACAGCTAGTTTTCAGTTTTCCCCTCTCCACTCAGACCACTCCCAGACAGTCCTATCAAAATTCTTGTTTGAGAAATGGCTCTTTGCTGAGAAGCTATTTTTGTTAATTTTTGAATAATTTTTTTTTTTGAAAACAATCACAGTAAGGTACTTAATTGTTACACAGAAATAATTTGATATTAAGATAAAAATGGCTGCATTGTACCTCACGGATTAAAATGTGACACTTTCACATCTAGTCTAAATGTAGTTGTCAAATACAGAAACTACAGACATGATTACATGACGTGTGGTGGTTAAAATGGCAGCCGTGTGTTGTTGACAGCTCTGTGGCCCTCCTCCTTTAACATTTTACCTCAGTTTTGCCCAGCAACTTTGCAAAGTCACAGCTGAGGCCTGTGAGTTTGTGTTTGTAGTGAGGTTTTGGATGGAGAGTCAGTGCTTTGCAAACAGTTTTACGAGTGAAAATACAAGGCCTATGTGTCAGCTAACATACCACAGGGGGGAAGAAAAGAAAAGAAAATCACTCAACCACCAAATACTAACAACACACAGTCAAGTACAGAGAGCTACAGAACAGAATGAGACACACACTAACAGTAGCTAAAAGAATGTTGAGCTCAAACACAGTGAGTTAACAGCTAAATACAGCAATTGTCAACACATTAGTAAGCCATTGCCGGGCATTTAAATACACAGAGTCCCTCCTTCACAATCCCTTCTTTATCTACACGACACAGTAAGTTATAGTGTTTCAACCCATAGTCATTATTGCCCTACAGCGACTAGGCTACACCCTAAATATGCACAAGTTCAGCTCTCCTTCCACCCACCCATGACCCAACCCTCCCCTTCAACCCCGCCATTTCACCAGATATGACTGGAATTTATTCAGAGACATTTCATAAAATATGGGTCACATGAAGCAAAGGCTTTCAACAGTCTTGCTAGCTAGACTAGCTACAGTCTCTCTCTTCAAACACCAGGGTTGTATTCATTAGTTAACAAACAGAAGGAAACTGACATCTACCACCATCACTACTACTACTATCACCATCACTACTACTACTACTACTACTACCACCATCACTACCACTACTACTACTACCACCATCACTACTACTACTACTACTACCACCACCATCACTACCACTACTACTACTACCACCATCACTGCTACTACTACTATTACCATCACTACTACTATCACCATCACTAATATTACTACTACCATCACTACTACTATTACTACTATCACCATCACTACTACTACTACTACTATCACCATCACTACTACTACTATCACCATCACTACTACTGCAAAACAGTTTTTTGGTTTCCATTGTGAAGCTTTTGCTACGCTTTGCCCTAATGAATATGACCCAGTTCAATCACGTAGAACCAGTCTACCCAGGTAGGGACAAGTTTCAATATGTCTGACAAAAGAAATGACAAAAAGATCCATTCAAGACCTAGCATATTCCTATCTACACAACACTACACCCATGGGACTGGGCGTCGGAGGCACAACAACAATGAAAAGGTTGAAATGCATTGCTGATGACATTGTCAAGGTGTCGATGGGAAAAGGGAGATGAGGAGGGACAGGCTTGGTCCAGTTGGGGTGGAAATGCTAAACAAACCCTATTGAGGGTGAGCATGCGAGCTCGTGGATTCGGAGTGGGGCCTAGGGCAGGCCGAAAAGAGAAAGGGGGGAAGAGAGAGCCTTTGGCTGGAGTGTAAACAAGGTACAAAGTGTGCAATCTCACACCCCCGGCACCCTGAGGCCTAGTCGGAATAGGGGCTCACCATGGGGGGGTCCCAGAGATGGTGAGGGCGTAGGCAATGACGACATGAGGTAGTGACGTGTGAGGGGGGGGGGGATCAGGGGGTAGCTAGCATGTCATGGAAACCTACGTACCTAGGCGTGCATTGTGGAGAACACTATTACACATTATATATAACACACAGTTTAATTCATTATCATACTAACACATTTCAGAGACATAAGGGGTGAAAATATTATCTTCTAGAACCCCTAAAGGGGATACAATGACTAGCCTAAGCCTCAATCCATCTCACACGGTCACTCAATGTGCATATGAATGCATATGTCTACTCAAACTTCCATCATGATGTGTTACATCCCCACCTATTGTGAACTTCAATCTGTGTCAAACTGAAACCCTTGACCTTTCTGTCCTGTTTTCTTTCAACTGCGGAGTAAAACTTCTGTCAAACATTTACAAGCTAGTAGTAGTATCTCCTTCACAGGAAACGCAGTGACAACGTCACAGCTAGCGCCTCGCAAATCACTCAAACATCATAGCAACCACTATAAATATTACACCTTGGGGATATATCGTCTCAGGTTATCTATAATAGTACGCCACGTGACCACACCTGCGTCCCAAAAGTAGTGCACTTCAAACTTGGCAGAGGCAAGTGCAAATGTTTTTTTTCCCAAAATGGCACCCTATACATGGTATTGGGTATCATTTGGGACACAGGCCATTTGCACTTGCCTCTGCCAAGTTTGAAGTATGCAGCATGACTATGTGTGACGTGTCCTGTGAGTGACCCATATTTGAGGTTTAATTCTACTCCCACCCAAGGAGGAATATATTTGGCGTGTTGTTGAGAGGACAGGGAGAAGGAAATGTCTCGTTCACAGCAGCGCAGTCCAAAGTGTTTACGAGTAGCAAGGCAGGAGGATGTTCTGCTCCAACACTTCATCTGACACTCAGTGAGCACCAGACATTGAAAATACGTATTTTCAACCAAAAATATATATTTTCAAAGGTTTTAGCTCATAGTCCTATCACTCTGCAGTTTCCAGGGCAAATATAACCTCTCTGAACACTGTGCTTTCCAGACAATAGAAGGAACTTATTGCCTGCCAAAGCTGACATTTTGTTGTTTATCATAACTAGGGCCAGGAGTGACCACTTGACACGACAAGGAAAAACTCTGGGCCCTAGTTATAGGTGATGCCTGTTGTTTTACGAAGCATGTGACTAATAACATTTGATCTGATCAATAGTTGTACACTTTTTTTAACTAGTTGTAAACTAGTAGTAACTAGTTTTATAAAATCGTTATTTTTTTCTCCCTGGTCAGAAAAAAACTCATAGCCCTAATCCTAACAGTAGGATAGAGAGGGTCGATGAATACCAGGACCACCTGACCTAGTGCCTTGTTCAGACTTGACCTAGAATAGGAAGTGGACATTAGGACAATGGAGAGTAGTACACAATAGAAATGGCATTGGCCCAGTCACGTGACTGGCCTAGTTAATGTCATTTTATTGGTGCAAAGCATAGGAGTAGTCTCCACTCTAGTCAATATTTTGCTTGGAAATTATCAGCCTGGACACATACACACCCTGAATGCTGTGTGTGTTAATCAGCAACATGTTATTGTCTCCCTCAAGACTACTACTACTACTACTACTACTACTACTACTACTACTACTACCATCACCATTACTACTACTACTACCATCACCATTACTACTACTACCACCATCACTACTACTACTACTACCACCATCACTACTACTACTACTACCACCATCACTACTACTACTACTACCACCATCACTACTACTACTACTATCACCATTACTACTACTACTACTACTATCACCATTACTACTACTACTACAATCACCATTACTACTACTACTACTACTACTACTACTACTACTACTACTATCACCATTACTACTACTACTACTATCACCATTACTACTACTATCACCATTACTACTACTACTACAATCACCATTACTACTACTACAATCACCATTACTACTACTACAATCACCATTACTACTACTACAATCACCATTACTACTACTACTACTACAATCACCATTACTACAACTACTACTACAATCACCATTACTACTACTACTACTACAATCACCATTACTACTACTACTACTACAATCACCATTACTACTACTACTACTACAATCACCATTACTACTACTACAATCACCATTACTACTACTACAATCACCATTACTACTACTACAATCACCATTACTACTACTACAATCACCATTACTACAACTACTACTACAATCACCATTACTACTACTACTACTACAATCACCATTACTACTACTACTACTACAATCACCATTACTACTACTACAATCACCATTACTACTACTACAATCACCATTACTACTACTACAATCACCATTACTACTACTACAATCACCATTACTACTACTACAATCACCATTACTACTACTACAATCACCATTACTACTACTACAATCACCATTACTACTACTACTACTACAATCACCATTACTACTACTACTACTACTACTACAATCCCCATTACTACTACTACTACAATCACCATTACTACTACTACTACCACCATTACTACTACTCATACTACTACTATCACCATCATTACTACTACTACTACGTGTGTGTGCGTGTGGATGTGTTTCATTATTCTTGTGTGGACCAGAAGTCCCAACAAGAATAGTAAACAAACAAAGATTTGACCAAATGGGGACATTTTGTTGTTCCCCACAAGGTCAAATGCTATTTCTAGGTTTAGGGTTAGGAGCTAGGGTTAGGTTTTTGGGTTAAGGTCAGGGTTAGGGTAAGAGTACGGGTTTGGTTTAGGGGTTAGGGAAAAAAGGATTTTGAATGGGACTGAATTGTGTGTCCCTGCAGGGTTAGCTGTACAAGACTGTGTGAGTGTGTGTGTGACTTCAGGGCTTCCTCTCTTGAACATAAAATAATGATGTCAACTCCCAAGAAAAGTAAATGAATGTCCAGCTGTGACCTGTAAGGTAGGCAGGAACAATTCAGACAAGGTGACGTTATGGTTTGGTTAGTCAAGGTGAGGTTATGGTTTGGTTAGTGACAGCTGGGGGCTATGGCTAAACAAGGTGTTAAGCTAGATAGCATTTTGGGCAAATTACTGGTATTGCTTGGATGGGCATTAGTAAATATGTTCCCTGTCCAGGTGGAGCATTTTCTACATTTATTTAACAATAAATGGACATTTAGAATGAGACATCTCCCTCTCCAAATAGGGGTGAAATTAGCAACGGTCATTGTTGAATTCAGTGATAGCCTCAGTCCTGGCTAACCCCCCACTGATGGCCCCCCAAACACTCTCAACACCCCCAACCCTCTGTGTTTAATACAGCTGGGCTGCGGGAGAAATGTCACCGACTCAAGCTCGTTTCTCAAACTGGGCAAAAAAATGACAACCCCTTTCATTGACACAAAGTGCACACTACTTCGGTGACGTTGTCTGATAATGTCCAACACTTTTTAAATGTCAAGCACTGCACAACTCCTATAAATATATGCATGCCATTGGAACTTGGAAATATTTTGCCCATATAATATGACACATTGTTAGTAACGTTAATTATCTAGTGGATGGCTAACTGTTATATCGATTGGTGGTAGTTCCATCATCCTTTGTTTATGAAGTCTTACCGGGAGACGGCCGGAGGATGATCTGGTGGGTTTAGCTTCGGGTCCATGGGGGGTTGCATACAGGCAGTTCGCCCTTTGTTCGGCCGCTGTCGTGTTGCATATTTGGGTAAAGTATCCAGCCGGTACCGAGTTAATCGGTGGACTGGGTAACCCGGTGCTGAAGAACTCGGTCTTCACTCCGGACAAAACTTTATTCTGCGAACACGACAGTCCCCCTACAGCACCTCGACTAGACGCAGGAGAAACGCCTTTAGGCATCCGCATCATTTTAGTAAATACAAAAATAACGACTGTTTAAAATAAATATGTTTAGCTAGCAAAGCACGAAGATTCCAGTAATCTGTATTCAGGACAGTGAATGAGAGGAGTTGTGGTCTTACCGATACGACCTGGAAACGTTATTTCTCAATTTGTAGCTAGCTTGATAAAAGTCCAAATAAGTTCAGAAAAAGGTTATTTAGTTAATAATGTGCAAAATTCACAAGTGAAATATGCACCAGAGGTGTCCTTTGCGTGAATATTTTCAATGAAACGAATTTTGTAGCTTTGCAACCGATATTATCCTTTGTCCAGTAGAGGAAACGTAAACTTTGTCTAATTATAATAACTAATAAACAACAAGTAGTCCCGATATTTGCAAGTATAGTATGAGCAAACTTTTAAGTTTACGTCTTGAGATGCAGATTCCTCCAGAAAAGACTAAGTTTAGAAGGATTCTTCAGATTTTCAGGAGAGGAGATATTGCTACTATCGGGTTCACTGTCCGGCTAAAAAGCTTAATTTTATATACAAGGGACTTGGAGCTCGGAAGAACTGCTTTTTTAGCGCCAAATTACGTCCCGCGAAATTTGGATCTCCCGCGGTTAGAGCTCGTCTTTGATTGGTCCAGAGCACATTGCGATTGTTACATTCCGTATGTATGATGTATATTTAGCATAAAACAGTTGGCGCGGGTCGTGCCCAGCCTTAAAGGAACAGCGTGTCCCTTGGTGGTCATTTTGAAGGCAAAGTTACCAATTTCGAAACTTAAATTTGAACAATAACATGTTTTTATAACACTTACTGATAAGCAGCATGATATCATGAGCACAAAAACACATCTATATATTATTTTATTTCCACTATAGAGTAGAGCACAATAACTTTTGTCCTATATTTTTATTTAATTTATTTTTATTTTTAATCCCAGGCCCCCGTCCCCGAAGGAGGCCTTTTCCCTTTTGGTAGACCGTCATTGTAAATAAGAATTTGTTCTTTTAACTGACTTGCCAAGTTAAATAAAGGTTAAAAAATAATAATAATAAACATTCAGCTTGCTGCAGTTGGCAAACACCCTGCAGTGACTTTCCCATGCATGCAGAGAAACTAGAAGCCATAGGCTATATGGTCAACTGGAGCAGAACCACCATTATTCAAGATACGAAGAAAAAAAAAAACACTTGTCCTTTTCCTACCAGCCACTGACTGCTGATAACGTCTTTATTGAGGAAAAATGTACTTTCTACGACTATGTTGTCTCATCTAGCTATCTTACTGTAATATGAATACACTAACTGTAAGTCGTTCTGGATACGAGTGTCTGCTAAATTACTATAATATAATGTAAATGTAACAATTATATTATACACATCTGTAGGTCTTTGGTGTATGTGTTGTATTGAAATGTTACCCAGGGAGAGATGTTTTTGTGTGTGTGTGTGTGTGTGTGTGTGTTTGTGTGATTTAGTCAGCAGGCATGATTGTTTGCTCACTGCAAAGTGAAGGTCTGTTAATCTGTTTCTGTGTTTGCACCTATTTGCTTTTGCCCTATCACGATGAAATACCTCCCACAATGGGGTCGAAACAGAGACAAACACATGTTGTCAAGCAAGTGCCAATACTATGCAGTTGACCTGATTACTTTTATAATGTCATTTGTTACAAAGCCAAAAAAAGCAACCGTTGGCTGCTCTCTCATGTCTCTCAGGCTCATATGAATTCATGCTACATTTTTTTTTTTTTTAAATGCATGTACAGCACTCCTATAAAACATTGTTTTTCCTGATTGGTTTATCTATCTAGCGCTGGTCTTATTCACTAGCAGAATGTATATCTCATTCACTAGCAGTATGTATATGGGGTGGCAGGTAGCCTAGTGGTTAGAGCGTTGGGCCAATAACCCGAAAGGTTGCTAGATCGAATCCCAGAGCTGACAAGGTAAAAATCTGTCGTTCTGAACAAGGCAGTTAACCCACCGTTCCTAGGCCGTCATTGATAATAAGAATTTGTTCTTAACTGACTTGCCTAGTTAAATAAAGGATAAAAAATATCTCATTCACTAGCAGTATGTCTATGGGGTGGTTGGTGGTTAGTGTGTTGGGCCAATAACCAAAAGGTTGCTAGATTGAATACCAGAGCTGACAAGGTAAAAATCTGTCGTTCTGCTCCTGAACAAGGAAGTTAACCCACAGTATCTATATCTCATTCACTAGCAGTATGTATGTCTGATAACACTCATATATATAGAGAGACTGGAGGTCTTGTAGTTATGGAAATCTACGGCATTTATTGACATATCATGCAAATATCCCCATCTTGTGGCTCGGTGAGGAATTGTATCTACACAGCAATAGCCCAAAGCACTGCAACGATAAAGAGTGATACTATCTACAGAACTGTTTATTTGTGTCTTATGCAAATTCAACAACTGTCCTTGTAAACAAACAGGAATAAACAAGAGTAAGATGTGAGAGACTCATAGATTTTCATAGGGTCCAGGACATATTTTATAAGATGGTATAAACTATACATAATGCATGTCTTTTTTTCCCTGGGAGATTTGTATTTTGTAAGACACATTTGTAACCCTTTAAATTTTGTTTAGTTTTGGTTGCTGCTTAGTTTGTGACAAATTTGTAACACATTTGTTACCTGTTAACACACATTTGTAACCTGTTAACGCACATGTGTTACCTGTTACACATTTTTCATTCACATTTGGTTGCTGCTTAGTTTTTTATAAAATGTATATAGGCCCATCTGTTTCTTCTCATTTAACAGATCACAAATGTGTGTTAACAGGTTACAAATGTGTGTTAACAGGTTACAAATGTATGTTAACAGGTTACAAATGTATGTTAACAGGTTACAAATGTATGTTAATAGGTTACAAATGTGTGTTAACGAGGAAGAAGGTACGGGGAGAAAGGAAACGAAGAGGCCCAAGAAGGAGAAGAGCTGATTCTCTGGGTGAACGACACGGTTAAAGACCGATACCAGAAGAAGACTGAGCACATCTATTACAATGAGGAGCACAAAGGAGACAGGCTAGTGTACAAGGAGGCTTATGACATAACCCGAGTGGAGCAGGAGAGACAGAAGCTGGAGTAACGCTAGACAGATTAGCAAATTTAGGCATGACATGCCAGCAACAACCGCCGACACCACACATTCAAGTATAACTAACAAAATTATGAAAGACAAGCACTGTAATTTTGAATTTTGTAAAGTGAGTATGGAAGAGGTGAAAAAATGATTGTTGTCTATTTATTTGAAACAAGATTATTAGTTACTTTTGCCTTGTTCACATCCATAACCTGTTTTTGCGAACATTGCACTACTTGTAATATGTTTAGCATGGCAAATATCTGTTAAGGAGTGGAACGATACCAGGCTAATCCTGACTGTGATGCACACGGTAAAGTACTGCATGTTTTGTGCCTGCAATGCTGTAATGTCATAATGAATATGTTTTATAGCTAGAAAACAGTCCTGTACTAATACAATAGAGCATATAGCTGTATTTAAATGAGCCTACTGTAATCTGACATTACAGGAGCACACACTGTTGCCAGTAATTCACTGTAAATGTACAATGAAATACTCCCTGAAATCTAAATCTAAGAAAAATAATAAATTTTTGCATAAAATATGTTTTTCAAATTCATAACTAAGAACCCTGGCGTGACCGTGGACAAAATCCTGTGGTTCTCTGCAAACATCAAAGCAGTGACTCGCTCTTGCAGGTTCATGCTCTACAACATCCGTAGAGTACGACTCTACATCCCACAGGGAGTGGCACAGGTCCAGACACTAGTCATCTCCCGTCTGGACTACTGCAACACGCTGTTGGCTGGGTTCCCCATGGTGTTCAACCTTCCCAAGTTTTCCCATGTCACCCCGTTCCTCCGCACACTCCACTGAATTCCAGTCGAAGCTCGTATCCTCTTCAAGACCCTGGTGCTTGCCTACAGAGCAGCAAGGGGAACATGTGGAAACCCCTTCAAATGAGTGGATTCTGCTATTTCAGCCACACCCGTTGCTGACAGGTCTATATAATAGAGAACACAGCCATGCAATCTCCATAGACAAACATTGGCAGTAGAATGGCCTTACTGAAGAGCTCAGTGACTTTCAACGTGGCACTGTCATAGGACACCACCTTTCCAACAAGTCAGTTTATCAAATTTCTGCCCTGGTAGATCTGCCCGGTCAACTGTAAGTGTTGTTATTGTGAAGTGGAAACGTCTAGGAGCAACAACGGCTTAACCGTGAAGTGATAAGCCACACAAGCTCACAGAACGGGACTGCCGAGTGCTGAAGCGTGTAAAAATCGTCTGTCCTCAGTTGCAACACTCACTACCGAGTTCCAAACTTCCTCTGGAAGCAACATCACCACAATAACTGTTTGTCTGGAGCTTCATGAAATGGGTTTCCATGGCCGAGCAGCCGCACACAAGCCTAAGACTCCATTTTTGGTGTGGGCTTCTGTAACGCACTTCTATGAGTAGTGGGTGCGGAGTCAGGCGCAGGGAAAAGAGGGTAAAGGACAATTGTTTTTTTATTCCGGCGCAGGAAAACGGTCACGCCAAAACACCAGGCGCATAACAAAGACCGACCCAAAAACAGGACCCAACCAGTCCGGAGAAAAACAAGAAAATCGCACAACCACAAACACGAACAGAGGAAATAAGCCCGCACAAAACCCAACTAAAACCTAAACAAGAAACAGGTGTAACCAATAAGACAAAACCAACAGAAAAGGGAGAAGGGATCGGTGGCAGCTAGTAGGCCGGTGACGATGACCGCCGAGCGCCGCCCGAACAGGAAGAGGAGCCCCCTTCGGTGGGAGTCGTGACAAAGAGACAGATAATTATTACTTCTACATTCAAATATTGAACCTGATTAGACACATTAAATGTACAGCACAGTGTATTGTGCACACACTCCTTGTATTTAGGAGAGATCTCTTTGTCTCCAAATATTACATCACTGCCCGTCTTCCATTGAAGTCCTTTGATCATCTCAGGAGGTTCTGCAACAGCCAGACATATTGAACCCCCCTTCAACCCATACTGGTCCACTGAAGGTTCTGCCCTGATTCCTAATGAGAGAGGAACAAGATCACATTAACCATTTCACTGACAGTCATTAATGTACATATTAAATCAGTAAGTCATTTGCTGCCTAAAATCAAACTTTTCCAATTCAGTGGCATGGGCTGGGAGACTAGTCAGGATTGAGGCAGAGATGAATGGAGCAAAGTACAGAGAGATCCCTGATGAAAACCTGCTACAGTGCGCTCAGGACCTCAGACTGTGGTGAAGGTTCACCTTCCAACAGGACAACGACCCTAAGCACACAGACAAGACAATGCAGGAGTGGCTCCGGGACAATTCTCTGAATGTCCTTGAGTGGCCCAGCCAGAGCCCGGACTTGACACCCAATCGAAAATATCTGGAGAGACCTGAAAATGGCTGTGCAGCGACGCTCCCCATCCAACCTGACAGATCTTGAGGGGATCTGCAGAGAAGAATGGTAGAGAATTACCAAATGCAAGTGTTTTAAGATTGTAGCGTCAAACCCAAGAAGTCACTTTACAAGTTACCTTGACTAACCTGTAACCCCACACATTGACTCGGTACTGGTACCCCCTGTATATAGCCTTGTGATTGGTATGTCATTTTCTTGTGTTATTTTTTTAAATTTAGTAAATATTTTCTTAACTCTATTTCTTGAACTGTATTGTTGGTTAAGCATTTCACGGTAAGGTCTGTTGTATTCGGCCCATGTGACAAATACATATTGATTTTACTTGAGGCTGTAATCACTGCCTAAGGTGCTTCAACAAAGTACTGGGTAAAGGGTCTGAATACTTTTGTATATGTGATATTTCAGTTTTTAAAACTATTTGATCAACTTTAGAATAAGGCTGTGACGTAACAAAATGTGGGGTCTGAATACTTTTCGAATGCACCATATGCTCAAAACAATATTTTGGGGGAACACAATAAACATTAAGCTGAAAAATGGATCCTTGATGGAGTACACTTGATCCCTGTTAGCCTACCAGACCCTGTTGTTCATCCAAGATGGAAAATACAGCTAGTCTACCAGGCCATGTTGTTCATCTAAGATGGATAATACAGCTAGTCTACCAGGCCATGTTGTTCATCTAAGATGGATAATACAGCTAGCCTACCAGACCCTGTTGTTCATCTAAGCTGGATAATACAGCTAGTCTACCAGACCCTGTTGTTCATCCAAGATGGATAATACAGCTAGTCTACCAGACCCTGTTGTTCATCTAAGATGGATAATACAGCTAGTCTACCAGACCCTGTTGTTCATCTAAGATGGATAATACAGCTGGTCTACCAGACCCTGTTGTTCATCTAAGATGGATAATACAGCTAGTCTACCAGACCCTGTTGTTCATCTAAGATGGATAATACAGCTAGTCTACCAGACCCTGTTGTTCATCTAAAATGGATAATACAGCTGGTCTACCAGACCCTGTTGTTCATCTAAGATGGATAATACAGCTAGTCTACCAGACCCTGTTGTTCATCTAAGACTAATAATACAGCTAGTCTACCAGACCATGTTGTTAATCTAAGATTAATAATACAGCTAGTCTACCAGACCCTGTTGTTCATCTAAGATGGATAATACAGCTAGTCTACCAGACCCTGTTGTTCATCTAAGATTAATAATACAGCTAGTCTACCAGACCCTGTTGTTCATCTAAGATTAATAATACAGCTAGTCTACCAGACCCTGTTGTTCATCTAAGATGGATAATACAGCTAGCCTAGCAGGCCCTGTTGTTCATCTAAGATTAATAATACAGCTAGTCTACCAGACCCTGTTGTTCATCTAAGATGGATAATACAGCTAGTCTACCAGACCCTGTTGTTCATCTAAGATGGATAATACAGCTAGTCTACCAGACCCTGTTGTTCATCTAAGATGGATAATACAGCTAGTCTACCAGACCCTGTTGTTCATCTAAGATTAATAATACAGCTAGCCTACCAGACCCTGTTGTTCATCTAAGATGGATAATACAGCTAGTCTACCAGACCCTGTTGTTCATCTAAGATGGATAATACAGCTGGTCTACCAGACCCTGTTGTTCATCTAAGATGGATAATACAGCTAGTCTACCAGACCCTGTTGTTCATCTAAGATTAATAATACAGCTAGTCTACCAGACCCTGTTGTTCATCTAAGATGGATAATACAGCTAGTCTACCAGACCCTGTTGTTCATCTAAGATGGATAATACAGCTAGCCTACCAGACCCTGTTGTTCATCTAAGATGGATAATACAGCTAGTCTACCAGACCCTGTTGTTCATCTAAGATGGATAATACAGCTAGTCTACCAGACCCTGTTGTTCATCTAAGATGGATAATACAGCTAGTCTACCAGACCCTGTTGTTCATCTAAGATGGATAATACAGCTAGTCTACCAGACCCTGTTGTTCATCTAAGATGGATAATACAGCTAGTCTACCAGACCCTGTTGTTCATCTAAGATTAATAATACAGCTAGTCTACCAGACCCTGTTGTTCATCTAAGATTAATAATACAGCTAGTCTACCAGACCCTGTTGTTCATCTAAGATTAATAATACAGCTAGTCTACCAGACCCTGTTGTTCATCTAAGATTAATAATACAGCTAGTCTACCAGACCCTGTTGTTCATCTAAGATTAATAATACAGCTAGTCTACCAGGCCCTGTTGTTCATCTAAGATTAATAATACAGCTAGTCTACCAGACCCTGTTGTTCATCTAAGATGGATAATACAGCTAGTCTACCAGACCCTGTTGTTCATCTAAGATTAATAATACAGCTAGTCTACCAGACCCTGTTGTTCATCTAAGATGGATAATACAGCTAGTCTACCAGACCCTGTTGTTCATCTAAGATGGATAATACAGCTAGCCTACCAGACCCTGTTGTTCATCTAAGATGGATAATACAGCTAGCCTACCAGACCCTGTTGTTCATCTAAGATTAATAATACAGCTAGTCTACCAGACCCTGTTGTTCATCTAAGATGGATAATACAGCTAGTCTACCAGACCCTGTTGTTCATCTAAGATTAATAATACAGCTAGTCTACCAGACCCTGTTGTTCATCTAAGGATGTATTGTAGATGAATAATATTACATTGTATTGTATTGCACCCGCTAAACTTCTTCCACAGACCCCTTGGTCAAACGTGTTTAATCTGTTGTTGCTAGTAATATTATTTTTTGATCTGGTCACAGACCCCAGTTTGGGAACCACTGATTTAAAGCACTGGGCCCTCTTACCCTACTGACATATTTCTGAATATGTGCTGACATGTAGTGGTTAAATATGACTTTTAAAGATTTATATGTATTTATTTAACAGTTTTCATGTACATTCAACC
The DNA here is from genome assembly GCF_045679555.1 of Salvelinus alpinus. Lineage (NCBI taxonomy): Eukaryota > Metazoa > Chordata > Actinopteri > Salmoniformes > Salmonidae > Salvelinus > Salvelinus alpinus. The sequence continues at coordinate 36,679,216 of NC_092110.1, read as the reverse complement.
ATAACACAGTTCAGGGGTGGATGTATCACATAGTTATTGTAAACTTACATTTCCTCACAATAAAAGGTTCAGAGGTCAGGCAAATTCCTAGTCAACAGGTACATTGAAATAGCAAGATGTGTTTACATCATTCACATTTCTTACAGGTTCCTTCAAGGCTGCACATTAATCAGGTCATCAGGTCATCAGGTCAACAGGTCAACAGGTCAACAGGTCATCAAAACGAGAAAATCAAGAAGGCCGAGATACAAAAAAGCTCAAGTGCAGGTTGATTCCAACAATATACAAGTATCTTCCATCTTCAGAAGAAGGACAAGACACAGTAAAAAGTAGCAGGTTTTTGGTACAAAGATCAAACATTAGGAAAGTATTTAGACTCCTTCCCTTTATCTACATTTTGTTACGTTACAGCCTTATTATAAAAATGATTAAATAAATTGTTTTCCTCATCAATCTTCACACAATATCCCATAATGACAAAGCAAAAACAGTTTTTTTGAAATGTTTGCTAATTTATTTAAAAATTAAAAACTGAAATTACTTATTGACATAAGTATCCAGACCCTTTGCTATGAGACTCGAAATTGTGCTCAGGTGCATCCTGTTTCCATTGATCATCCTTCTCTATCTTGATTAGAGTCCCCCTGTGGTAAATTAAATTGATTGGACATGATTTGGAAAAACACACCTGTCTATATAAGGTCCCACAGTTGACAGTGTATGTCAGTGCAAAAACCAAGCCATTAGGTCGAAGGAATTGTCCGTAGAGCTCCGAGAGAGAATTGTGTCGAGGCACAGATCTGGGGAAAAGTACCAAAAAATGTCTGCAGCATTGAAGGTCCCCAAGAACACAGTGGCCTCCATCATTCTTAAATGAAAGAAGTTTGGAACCACCAAGACTCTTCCAAGAGCTGGCCGCCCAGCCAAACTACACCCAGCCAACTGAGCAATGGGGGGGAAAGGCTTTGGTCAGGAAGGTGACCAAGACAATGCTCCAGAGTTCCTCTGTGGAGATGGGAGAACCTTCCAGAAGGAACAACCATCTCTGCAGCACTCCACCAATCAGGCCTTTATGGTAGAGAGGCCAGATGGAAGCCACTCATCAGTAAAACGCAGCCCGCTTGGAGTTTGCCAAAAGGCACATAAAGGACTCTCAGACCATGAGAAACAAGATTCTCTGGTCTGATGAAATCAAGATTGAACTCTTTGGCCTGAATGGCAAGCGTCACGTATGGAGGAAACCGGGCACCATCCCTACGGTGAACCATGGTGGTGACAGCATCATGCTGTGGGGATGTTTTTCAGCGGCACGGACTGGGAGACTAGTCAGGATCGAGAGAAAGATTAAACCTGCTCCACAGCGCTCTGAATGTCAGACAGGGCGAAGGTTCACCTTCTAACAGGACAACGACCCCAAGCACACAGCCAAGACAACGCAGGAGTGGCTTCGGTCTCTGAATGTCCTTGAGTGCCCCAGACAGAGCTCGGACTTGAACACGATCGAATATCTCTGGAGAGACCTGAAAATAGTTGTGCAGCAAAGCTCCCCATCCAACCTGACAGAGCTTGAGAGGATCTGCAGAGAGGAATGGGAGAAACTCCTCAATGAAATAGTCCGGGTGGCCATTTGATTAATTGTTCAGCAGTCTTATGGCTTGGGGCTAGAAGATGTTAAGGAGCCTTTTGGACCTAGACTTGACACTCTGATACCGCTTGCAGCAGAGTAGCAGAGAGAACAGTCTATGACTTGGGTGATTTGGGCCTTCCTCTGATACCGCTGAGTATAGAGGTCCAAGATGGCAAGAAGCTTGGCCCCAGTGATGTACTGAGCCGTATGCACTACCCTCTGTAGCACCTTACAGTCGGATACTGAGCAGTTGCCATACCAGACAGTGACGCAACCGCTCAGGATGCTCTCGATGGTGCAGCTGTAGAACTTTGAGGATCTGGGGACCCATGCCAAATCTTTTCAGTCTCCCGAGGGGGAAAAGGTGTTGTCGTGCCCTCTTCACGACTGTCTTGGTGTGTTTGGACCATGATAGTTTGTTGGTGATGTGGACATCAAGGAACTTGAAGCTCTCGACCCGCTCCACTACAGCCCTGTCGATTGTGAATGGGGGCGTGTTCGGCCCTCCTTTTCCTGTAGTCCACGATCATCTCCTTTGTCTTGATAGATAATTTTTTTCAAAGAATCCATCTACGGTGGCCTAATGAGGTCAAGTCTGCCTTCTCAAATACACAACAATGATGGGTAGGTGGAACTAATACCATATTATTGGTGATTGGTACAGCTATCTGATTCTACCATTTATAGAGCGTAAGGCTGAACTAGGGGTTAATTTGGGATTGGCCACAATCTGTGAAAATGTGGCTCTATGGTATAATGATACCACATACTAGCAAATACAACGATTTTGTATAAAACAACTTCACATCATGTTGATGAATCTAGACACACGTTGATGAATGAAGCCCTGAGGTGAATGTCCCAGTTTCTGAGTAACGTCTTGTACTGATGTAACCCAATGACTGTATGACGTGACATCAGAGGCCCAACTTCCTGTGCTTCTGCTCTCATGTCTGGTTATGCGCTTCCTGTTTGAACTTGGAGGTGTTCTGCTGGTGCTGGTTCTTCTCAGTGAAGTAGACAGTCTGTATCTCTGGTTCTGTCCATTAGAGTGCTGTGGTTCTGTCCATTAGAGTGCTGTGGTTCTGGTCAGGAGAGTGCTGTGGTTCTGGACAGGAGAGTGCTGTGGTTCTGGACAGGAGAGTGCTGTGGTTCTGGAGAGGAGAGGGCTGTGGTTCTGGTCAGGAGAGTGCTGTGGTTCTGGACAGGAGAGTGCTGTGGTTCTGGTAAGGAGAGTGCTGTGGTTCTGGACAGGAGAGTGCTGTGGTTCTGGTCAGGAGAGTGCTGTGGTTCTGGTCAGGAGAGTGCTGTGGTTCTGGACAGGAGAGGGCTGTGGTTCTGGACAGGAGAGTGCTGTGGTTCTGGTCAGGAGAGTGCTGTGGTTCTGGACAGGAGAGTGCTGTGGTTCTGGACAGGAGAGTGCTGTGGTTCTGGTCAGGAGAGTGCTGTGGTTCTGGACAGGAGATGCTGTGGTTCTTCTCTCCCTGGTGAAGTGTTCACTGAGTTGTAAGCTCTTGGAACAATGACCTGTTTGGAGATTAAACATTACAACTTTTAAATGATTAAAATGATTGTCATTTAAAACTATTGTCTGGTATAATGTATAGATGAATGAATGACAGAGCAGGTACCTCTTCTAGTGAACGTTGTTCTTTAGGGATTTTCTGTCTTCTGGAAAGTTTGATGTATCTGACACCAAATAACACAGCAACTAGGAGTAATATACCAATAACTGTACCAGTAACACCACCCACAATGATGCCAACTGGTAACACTGAGGCTTTCACATCCTCACCACTACCTGAGTTCACACACACACACACACACACACACACACACACACACACACACACACACACACACACACACACACACACACACACACACACACACACACACACACACACACACACACACACACACACACACACACACACACACACACACACACACACACACACAGATTAAGAACAGTCTTCACAAAAGTTTCATACAGGCAGAATTAATCCAATCTTAACTAGGGAAGAATTACAATAATGATGTCAAAACTTTGACTTAACTTGAAGTCATATGATATTATTAGTAGGTTATTAAACAGTGATGGAGGTGTACAGTGAAGGTGGAGGCTAAATGGTACTTACAGTCCTCCATGGGTTGAGAGATGGTATGTGTGCTGACGTGGTTGCTGCTGGTACATTGGATCCTTCCAGTCAATACGGAGATGGTCATGTTACCACCGGTTAGTGACGGAGACTGTTGTGACAGTGTACACTGACCGCTGTCACAGACAGACAACATCCAGACATCTTTAACTGAACAGTTCACTGTGACATCACAGAGTCCCACACTTGTGTTGAAGAGAGATGTGACATCCATGACTGGTTTGGGAACATGATCTATAAGAACCAATGGAGTTGGGAAAGAGATACCTACATTCATGAGTGGTCTAGAGACTACAGTTATATTAAAGAAACAAAAAGAAGACTACCAGCACAAACAAATCACAAAACTCACCCAGCATTTTTAGTCTGTATGTGGTAGTTTAGTCAATTTTAAACCTGATTAACATTCAACTGTCTTACCTGTCACTAACTACAATACCTATGTACTCTCTGTGTGGCTTTAGCAACACAATCAACATGCATGCAACTATGCTGCAAAACAGATGAGGTTGGCTTAGATTGTTGACTACATGTAAGCTATATTTCGTCTCCAATGTTTATTGAAAACAAATTAATTTGCATAATGACCACTTGTTGTCTCAAATACATTGTTACAGTTGTTGGTTAGCTAGATAGTGAAGTTTGGCCATATTTGCATTGACATTTTCATATTCCTTTTCATGGAAGTTTCTTTATCCGTGAAATGAAGTGGTTGGAGAACAAACCCCTGTTCACGTTGTTTCAGGTAGAATTGAAACATTCTTTTGAAATGATCAGTAAAAGTGTAAAAACAAAAAAGCAAGATGTACCATAAAACTTTTTGACAAATTGAAAATGTATCTTGACATGTAATACCCGCCTGTTAGTTTATGTACTCTTGTTTTGTATATCTATGTTGTTTAATTGTTCATAATAAAAATAACATAATAAAGTGCAAATTCCTTTAAGAATGCACAAACAATCTAGAAGCACAATCATCTAGAACCAGAATCAACTCCATCCCAATGCCGATATCCACATACCCCAGAACTACCTCGTCCCCATACTACTCTTCCTCCTGTATGTCCTGCTCGCCCATCAGGAGGGTCCGCTGAAGCTCCCTTGTCTTCTGCTGGATCACCCAGGGTTAGGGTTGCCAACTGTCTCACTACCAAATAAGGGACAAAAGGCAGCGTGCCAGTGCATGGTGCCATGGTGGTGTGGGTATGGTGTTGTGTGAATTAATATACACTGTATATTCTTATTAAAAACAGAAAGGAAAAACATTTGTATATTCCATTTAGTCTATAGCTTTACTGAAACTGTATCATTATGTAAACTTATGTGAATAAACCTCCAAATAAATGATCAAAGAAATCACAATTTTACAGCAAAAAAAAACTTTTCAAGTGCAAAAGAGGAAAAGAGGGGCATGAGTCACCAAGTCTACTTCTTTTCTGCTGCTCTTGACTGATTCAAGCAGTCCTTTGTCCTTTTGCATAGCCAGAGAGAAGTCCTTACATGACAAGTCACAGTTCACAGATATTTGAAGTTCATTTTTGATCAGCTCTGCGCTGCATCTGTTTCTAGAGTCTGACCATTTAATTGTCATCTGACAGAAAATCCTCCCTACAAAGGCATTTGAGGCTGGCACACTGAGGACAAATGAGACAATCCTGAACATGTTGATCAAGTTGGCTTTTTCTAGGTTTTGGAAAACTGCCACCCACTTCTCACTGGTGGATTTTGTGGTATCCTGTCTGGCTTTCTGTATTTCCTGCCGGCAGAAAACTCTTCATAGAGTTGGTCCATACTGACTGTCGCTGTCATTTTGAGGGCACCCACCACCTGCTCCAGGTCAGTGAAGGAGAGCTTTTTTTTGCATGTTTATCCATATTTCCTTGATATGCCAAACCGACAGAACAACAGAAATGACTTTGCAGGAATTGGAGTGTTTACTGTGATTGGATGAATATACGGGACAAGGGAGGTCCCGTATGGGACAAACCAATTTAGCCCAATATAAGAGACATCCCGGCTAATACGAGACAGTTGGCAACCCTAATTGACGTGTCAAATGAAACACTCATTTAACGTGTCAAATAGTGTTATTTGACGCGTATATTTTTTGACCCGCAACGACCCAAACTGGGTTCCATACTGTAAAGCCTTGTTCACATCAAAACCATTTTTTCTGCATATCCGATTTAAAACATATTTTTCCTGCAGTCTGAACAGTCAAATAGCACATGGAATAGGATATTTTAAGCCACCTTCCTGGTGGTTTGAAGTCAGATACAAATATGATTACTGGCCATGCGACTTGTTGAATGGTCAAATCTGAAGTATTTGCCCTCGAGTGTTTTTTAAACTTATTTGGCCTATCTTATTGCTTGCCAGCTACACTGTTGACAGTTGTGGTAATTAACTAGCTCATTAATTGATTACAAATAAATTAGTGAATGTGCTAGAAAGATCAACAGCTACCAAGTGTTTTGACTGCTGTGTCTAGCCAAACAATACCTGTTTTGAAAGTTGGATTATGTGATCCTTTTAGGCTTTTAAAGTGTTCTTACACTATGATTTTAAACATTCAAAGAAACTGGGAAATGCCCACTGCAGGCATTGTCACCTCAGCTTGCTACATGACTTCTGGAAGATAGGAAGCAAAATAACCACTGGGCGCCCACACACCGGGCGTTACTATGACAACTAGCGTAGCCACGTCAGAAAGAGTGTAAACTATTTCACATTGACAAGTTTTTATATTACGGGGGCTCATGGTTGGAGAATTCAGCCTATAGCACCGCGCTGACTCACGAAAGAGGTGCGTTGGTTTAAAGTTTAACCCACTGAGCTGTATATTCATCTGCATCATTAGGCGACAGCACTCTGACAGAAGAAGGCAGAGTTCATCTCTCATTTCCAAAAGGAATATGAATATTCTTGTGTTTCTTCTCATTCTATTGCTAAGTATCAACACAGGTAACATTCATTATATTAATTATATTATGTGGAGGAATCTCTTTTGATTTTGAACTCTAGAAATAATACTTTGTGCACATAACATGGGTAAATGGAAACTTTTTGATTTTGGGCAGCAAATGACTTACTGACTCAATATGTACATTAATGACTATCAGTGAAATGGTAAATGTGATCTTGTTCCTCTCTCATTAGGAATCAGGGCAGAACCTTCAGTGGACCAGTATGGGTTGAAGGGGGGTTCAATATGTCTGGCTGTTGAAGAACCTCCTGAGATGATCAAAGGACTTCAATGGATGAAGGACAGTGATGTAATATTTGGAGACAAAGAGATCTCTCCTAAATACAAGGAGAAGGTGGACTATAACAATGATAATCATTCTCTGTGTATTAAGAATCTAATGGAAACAGACAGTGGAATTTACATGGTAAACTATCAAATAAGTTGGGAAGAATCAACTACTACATATAGACTGTTAGTGGAGGGTGAGTTATCTGCTGAGTTTTCTGCTGTACATTTAATGTGTCTGATCAGGTTCAATAATGAATGTAGGCCTAATAATTATCTGTCTCTTCTTAAGATCTAACAACTGTCTCTTATAGATCATGTTACCAAACCAGTCATGGATGTCACATCTCTCTTCAACACAAGTGTGGGACTCTGTGACGTCACAGTGAACTGTTCAGTTAAAGATGTCTGGATGTTGTCTGTCTGTGACAGCGGTCAGTGTACACTGTCACAACAGTCTCCGTCACTAACCGGTGGTAACATGACCATCTCTGTATTGACTGGAAGGATCCAATGTACCAGCAGCAACCACGTCAGCACACAGACCATCTCTCAACCCATGGAGGACTGTCAGTACCATTTAGCCTCCACCTTCACTGTACACCTCCATCACTGTTTAATAACCTACTAATAATATCATATGACTTCAAGTTAGGTCAAAGTTTTGACATCATTATTGTAATTCTTCTCTAGTTAAGATTGGATTAATTCTGCCTGAAACTATCATCTTATGAACACTGTGTGTGTGTGTGTGTGTGTGTGTGTGTGTGTGTGTGTGTGTGTGTGTGTGTGTGTGTGTGTGTGTGTGTGTGTGTGTGTGTGTGTGTGTGTGTGTGTGTGTGTGTGAACTCAGGTAGTGGTGAGGATGGGAAAGCCTCAGTGTTACCAGTTGGCACCATTGTGGGTGGTGTTACTGGTACAGTTATTGGTATATTCCTCCTAGTTGCTGTGTTACTTGGTGTCAGATACATCAAACATACCAGAAGACAGAAAATCCCTAAAGAACAACATTCACTAGAAGAGGTACCTGCTCTGTCATTCATTCATCTATACATTATACCAGACAATAGTTTTAAATAACAATCATTTTAATCATTTAAATGTTGTAATGTTTCATCTCCAAACAGGTCATTGTTCCAAGAGCTTACAACTCAGTGAACACTTCATCAGGGAGAGAAGAACCACACCACTCTCCTGACCAGAACCACAGCCCTCTCCTGACCAGAACCACAGCAATCTCCTGTCCAGAACCACAGCACTCTCCTGACCAGAACCACAGCCCTCTCCTGACCAGAACCACAGCCCTCTCCTGTCCAGAACCACAGCACTCTCCCGACCAGAACCACAGCACTCTCCTGTCCTGAACCACAGCACTCTCCTGACCAGAACCACAGCACTCTCCTGTCCTGAACCACAGCACTCTCCTGTCCAGAACCACATCACTTTCCAGAGATACAAACTGTCTACTTCACTGAGAAGAATCAGCACCAGCAGAACACCTCCAAGTTCAAACAGGAAGCGCATCACCAGACATGAGACCAGAAGAACACAACAGGACAACAAAAGGAAAACAACCACCCGAGCCACTACCTGTTCACACCGTTTTCATCCAGAAGGCTAGGTCAGTACAGGTGCATCAAGGCTGGGACCGAGAGATTGAATAACAGCTTCTATCTCAATGCCAATCCACTGTTAAATAGCCATCACTAGCACATAGAGGCTGCTGCCTATATACATAGACTTGAAATCACTGGCCACTTTAATAAATGGATAATAACTAGTCACTTTAAAACCTCTTATGGATCCGCCCCACTAGTAAAATGTTCTCCTAAAATGACATACCCAAATCTAACTGCCTGTAGCTCAGGGCCTGAAGCAAGGATATGCATATTCTTGATACCATTTGAAAAGAAACACTTTGAAGTTTGTGGAAATGTGAAACTAATGTAGGAGAAAATAACACATTAGATCTGGTAAAAGATAATCAAAATGTAAAAAATGCGTTTTCTTTTGTGTTTATTTTGTACCGTCATCTTTGAAATGCAAGAGAAAGGCCATAATGAATTATTCTTGCCTAGGCGCAATTTAGTATATGTACAGTATATGTACAACGTTTTAGACTGATCCAATGAACTATTGAGAATCTATTCAACATGTTGTATCAAGACTGCCCAAATGTTCCGAATTGGTTTATTCATACATTTTCAATTTCATAATTGTGCACTCTCCTCAAACAATAACATGGTATTATTTCACTGTCATAGCTACTGTAAATTGGACAGTGCAGTTAGATTAACAAGAATTTAAGCTTTCTGCCCATATCAGATATGTCTATGTCCTGGGGATTTATTTTGTTTCTTACAACCTCATGCTAATCACATTAGCCTACGTTAGCTCAACCGTCCCAAGGACGGGACACCGATCCTGTATGTTTACATATCTTGAATTACTCATCTCATATGTATATACTGTATTCTATACTATTCTACTGTATCTTAGTCTATGTATTACTCATCTCATATGTATATACTGTATTCTATACTATTCTACTGTATCTTAGTCTATGTATTACTCATCTCATATGTATATACTGTATTCTATACTATTCTACTGTATCTTAGTCTATGTATTACTCATCTCATATGTATATACTGTATTCTATACTATTCTACTGTATCTTAGTCTATGTATTACTCATCTCATATGTATATACTGTATTCTATACTATTCTACTGTATCTTAGTCTATGTATTACTCATCTCATATGTATATACTGTATTCTATACTATTCTACTGTATCTTAGTCTATGTATTACTCATCTCATATGTATATACTGTATTCTATACTATTCTACTGTATCTTAGTCTATGTATTACTCATCTCATATGTATATACTGTATTCTATACTATTCTACTGTATCTTAGTCTATGTATTACTCATCTCATATGTATATACTGTATTCTATACTATTCTACTGTATCTTAGTCTATGTATTACTCATCTCATATGTATATACTGTATTCTATACTATTCTACTGTATCTTAGTCTATGTATTACTCATCTCATATGTATATACTGTATTCTATACTATTCTACTGTATCTTAGTCTATGTATTACTCATCTCATATGTATATACTGTATTCTATACTATTCTACTGTATCTTAGTCTATGTATTACTCATCTCATATGTATATACTGTATTCTATACTATTCTACTGTATCTTAGTCTATGTATTACTCATCTCATATGTATATACTGTATTCTATACTATTCTACTGTATCTTAGTCTATGTATTACTCATCTCATATGTATATACTGTATTCTATACTATTCTACTGTATCTTAGTCTATGTATTACTCATCTCATATGTATATACTGTATTCTATACTATTCTACTGTATCTTAGTCTATGTATTACTCATCTCATATGTATATACTGTATTCTATACTATTCTACTGTATCTTAGTCTATGTATTACTCATCTCATATGTATATACTGTATTCTATACTATTCTACTGTATCTTAGTCTATGTATTACTCATCTCATATGTATATACTGTATTCTATACTATTCTACTGTATCTTAGTCTATGTATTACTCATCTCATATGTATATACTGTATTCTATACTATTCTACTGTATCTTAGTCTATGTATTACTCATCTCATATGTATATACTGTATTCTATACTATTCTACTGTATCTTAGTCTATGTATTACTCATCTCATATGTATATACTGTATTCTATACTATTCTGTATCTTAGTCTATGTATTACTCATCTCATATGTATATACTGTATTCTATACTATTCTACTGTATCTTAGTCTATGTATTACTCATCTCATATGTATATACTGTATTCTATACTATTCTACTGTATCTTAGTCTATGTATTACTCATCTCATATGTATATACTGTATTCTATACTATTCTACTGTATCTTAGTCTATGTATTACTCATCTCATATGTATATACTGTATTCTATACTATTCTACTGTATCTTAGTCTATGTATTACTCATCTCATATGTATATACTGTATTCTATACTATTCCACTGTATCTTAGTCTATGTATTACTCATCTCATATGTATATACTGTATTCTATACTATTCTACTGTATCTTAGTCTATGTATTACTCATCTCATATGTATATACTGTATTCTATACTATTCCACTGTATCTTAGTCTATGTATTACTCATCTCATATGTATATACTGTATTCTATACTATTCTACTGTATCTTAGTCTATGTATTACTCATCTCATATGTATATACTGTATTCTATACTATTCTACTGTATCTTAGTCTATGTATTACTCATCTCATATGTATATACTGTATTCTATACTATTCTACTGTATCTTAGTCTATGTATTACTCATCTCATATGTATATACTGTATTCTATACTATTCTACTGTATCTTAGTCTATGTATTACTCATCTCATATGTATATACTGTATTCTATACTATTCTACTGTATCTTAGTCTATGTATTACTCATCTCATATGTATATACTGTATTCTATACTATTCTACTGTATCTTAGTCTATGCCGCTCTGACATTGTTTGTCCATATATTTATATGTTCTTAATTACATTCCTTTACTTAGATTTGTGTGTATTGAGTATATGTTGCAAAATTGTTAGATATTACTGCACTGTTGGAGCTAGAAACACAAGCATTTCGTTACACCCGCAATAACATCTGCTATACATATGCTAAATATTCAAAACTATTTCAGTAGGACAAGAGGCCCAGTGCTTTAGATCAGTGGTAATCTCAGCCTGTGACATTCTCATTCTTCTAAGAGCATTTACCAGCATTATAAACAGTATAAATAGCTTTTTAAGGATCTCATCACTTGATATCCGTATCAATAATCAGTTGCACACTTTTGGAACACAATGCAGTTTGAAATAGTAGAAATCCCCATTTTATAACTTTTCCTGGGTCACATTCTGAGTGTGATACAAGTATATAGAAGGAGGTCATTTGTGGAGAATCATTTTTGTTCTATAAGATAAAATCTAACAGTCTTTGCTGTGTGGCTTGTGTTGCCATATGGACTGTCCCCAGGAGGGTCTGATAGCTCTGCTAGATACCATGTTTACCCAGCAGTTGACTCATATCCAGAGTGTATCATCTCTGATCTATCCAGGCTCCTCTGTGGTTTAAACATTATCAGGCCCATGATCAGTCCACAGCAGTGCACGTGTGTGTGTAATGTAAGTATGTTGAGCTCTTTGATGAGGAGAAAACTTCCCGCCGTGTTGATTGAATGTTAGAGCACTAGAAACAAGGACATATTTTCATAATATAAAGGGCATTCGGAAAGTATTCAGACCCCTTGACTTTTCTAAATTTTTTGTTACGTTACAGCCTTATTCTAAAATGTATTAAATACATTTCTTCCTCAGCATTCTATACACAATACCCCATAATGACAAAGCGAAAACAGGTTTTTGGAAATTTGTGCAAATGTATTAAAACAAAAAACAGAAATATGTTATTTACATAAGTATTTGGACCATTTGCTATGAGACTCGAAATTGAGCTCCTGTTTCCATTGATCATCCTTGAGATGTTTCAACAACTTGATTGGAGTCCACCTGTGGTAAATTCAATTGATTGGACATGATTTGGAAAGGAACACACCTGTCTATATAAGGTCCCACAGTTGACAGTGCATGTCAGAGCAAAAACCAAGCCATGAAGTTGAAGGAATTTTCCGTAGAGCTCCGAGACAGGATTGTGCAGAGGCACAGATCTGGGGAAGGGTACTAAAACATTTCTGCATCATTGAGGGTCCCCAAGAACACAGTGGCCTCCATCATTCTTCAATGGAACAAGTTTGGAACCACCAAGACTCTTCCGAGCTGGCCGCCCAGCCAAACTCCGCCCAGCCAAACTGAGCAATGGGGGGAGAAAGGCTTTGGTCAGGGAGGTGACCAAGACAGTGCTCCAGAGTTCCTCTGTGGAGATGGGAGAACCTTCCAGAAGGAACAACCCTCTCTGCAGCACTCCACCAATCAGGCCTTTATGGTAGAGAGGCCAGATGGAAGCCACTCCTCAGTAAAAGGCACATGACAGCCTGCTTGGAGTTTGCAAAAAGGCACATTTAAGGACTGTCAGGCCATGAGAAACAAGATTCTCTGGTCTGATGACATCAATATTGAACTCTTTGACCTGAATGCCAAGTGTCACGTCTGGAGGAAACCTGGCACCATCCCTGCGGTGAAGCATGGTGGTGGCAGGATCATGCTGTGGGGATGTTTTTCAGCGGCATGGACTGGGAGATCGATCGAGTCCCGATCGAGAGAAAGATGACAACCTGCTCCACAGCGCTCTGAATGTCAGACAGGGGCGCCAGTTCACCATCTAACAGGACAACGACCCCAAGCACACAGCCAAGACAACGCAGGAGTGGCTTCAGGACAAGTCTCTGAATGTCCTTGAGTGCCCCAGACAGAGCCTGGACTTGAACACGATCGAACATCTCTGGAGACCTGAAAGTAGCTGTGCAGCGAAGTTCCCCCATCCAATCTGACAGAGCTTGAGAGGATCTGCAAAGAAGAATGGGAGAAAGTCCTCAAATACAGGTGTGCCAAGCTTGTAGCATCATACCAAAGAAGACTCTAGGCTGTAATCACTGCCAAAGGTGCTTCAACAAAGTACTGAGGAAAGGGTCTGAATCCTTATGTAAATGTGATATTTAAGGTTTTGATTTTTAATACATTTGACAAAATTTCTACAAACCTGTTTTTGCGTCGACATTAAGGGGGAGTGTGTAGATTGATGAGGGGGAAAAATTATTTGATCAATTTTAGAACAAGGCTGTAAAGTAACAAAATGTGTAAAAAGTCAAGGGGTCTGAATTCTTTCGGAATGCACAGTAAATACTTGTGCTCCAGTTAAAAAGATGACTGATGTAAAAAGAATGTTTTCCTTTGATGGCTCGATCAAATCAAATTTTATTTGTCACATGTGCCGAATACAACAGGTGCAGATCTTACAGTGAGAGGCTTACTTACAAGCCCTTAACCAACAACGCAGTTTTAAGAAAATAGAGTTAATTAAGAAAATATTTGCTAAATAAAGTTTAAAAAAGAGAAAGTAACACAAAATGACAATAATGAGGCTATATACAGGGGGTACCGGTACCGAGTCAATGTGTGGGGGTACATTTTACGTCTTGATAGATAATTTTTTTTCAAAGAATCTATCTACGGTGGCCTGATGAGGTCAAGTCTGCACTCTCAGATACACAACAATGACGGGTAGGTGGAACTAATACCATATTATTGCTGATTGGTACAACTATCTGATTCTACAATTTATAGAGCGTAAGCCTGAACTAGGGGTTAATTTGGGATTGGCCACAAATCTGGAAAAATATGGCTCTATGGTATAATGACACCACATACTAGTAAATATAAAGATGTTGTATAAAACAACTTCACATCATGTTGATGAATCTAGACACATGTTGATGAATCTAGACACATGTTGATGAATCTAGACACACGTTGATGAATCTAGACACACGTTGATGAATCTAGACACACGTTGATGAATCTAGACACACGTTGATGAATCTAGACACACGTTGATGAATCTAGACACACGTTGATGAATCTAGACACACGTTGATGAGTCTAGACACACGTTGATGAGTCTAGACACACGTTGATGAATCTAGACACACGTTGATTAATCTAGACACACGTTGATGAATCTAGACACACGTTTGAATTTATTTATTTTTATTTTTACAGGGACAGTGCACATTAATCAACGTTTCAGTAAAAGTGCCGGTTTTAGCCAGCCGGCTAATTTTCAACCGCAGTCCCTGGGCAGGTTATTAAAAACAATTACAATATAGACAATAGCAACATAGAACAAGCAAGACATAGCAACATAGGACAAGCAAGACAAAGCATACAGACAGAGCAACATAGGACAAGCAAGACGTAGCATACAGACAGAGCAACATAGAACAAAAAGCAGCAAGACAAAATTCATAAAAGCAACAAAGTGTTTCCACACCTTACAAGTTACAGACAACAGACATGGAAAGCGGCAACACACAGCTAGGGACCATGTTCACAAATCTGATTGACCTTTAGCCATGTCTTCAAGCATTTTGTGAAAGTGTGATATGTGGTGCAGTTATGTGTGTCTGATGGCAGTGTATTCCAGACATGGGAAGCTCTCACAGAGAATGCAGATTTACTAAAGGTGCTTTTCCTTAGGGGAACTATACAGTCACCTCTCATGGCAGACCTTGTGGATCTGCTGCCATATGTCTGGGTTTTCTGTTTAACAAAAATATTGAGTGGAGGGGGAGCCAGGTCATTAAGGATCTTGAATACAAGACATGCGTCGGTGTATTGCACAAGATTTTCCCAACTCAAGAGCTCATGCTTTCTGAGGATGTGACAATGATGATGGCTATTGGGCTTCCTATCAAGCACTTTGAGAGCCTGTTTGTAGACAGACTGAATAGGTTTTAATGTTGTACAGCAAGCTTGGGCCCAACTAGTCAAGCAGTATGTTAAGTGGGGGAGTATCATAGATTTGAAGTACAGTTTTGCTACCTCTGTAGTCAAACAATTTCGTATAAATCGGAAATTAGCTAGGTTGAATTTGGTTATTTGAATTACCTTTTTCACATGCTTTTTAAAAGAGAGGTTGGAATCAAGTATGATGCCAAGGTACTTAAAATCGGATACCACCTGGAGCTTCTCCCCTGACACATAGACATCTGGCTCAGTAGCATCTGTTGCCCTCTTTGTGAAGAACATGCAAACAGTTTTTTTTCACATTGAGATGCAAACACGAGTCACTGAGCCACTTTGTAACCTGGACCATTACAGTAGTGAGTTCTTGTGCAGCTTGTTGTTTGCTCTTTGCATGCACATATACCACTGTATCATCTGCATACATTTGAACTTCAGACCCAGTACAGACAGAAGGCAGATCATTAATGTACAGGCTGAACAGGAGGGGCCCCAGTATTGACCCTTGGGGCACGCCCACATCATAGCTAAGAGTGGGCGACAGCTCATTGCTCACTCTGACACACTGAGTTCTGCCTTCAAGGTATGATTTCATCCATCTCAAGGCATCAGGGGAAAAGTTGAACTTGGACAATTTTGTGATGAGAATCTCATGGTTAACAGTATCAAAAGCCTTCCTTAGGTCCAGAAACACAGCCCCAACAACGCCCCCTTTGTCCATCTTGGACTTCACATTTTCCAAAAGAAAGCAGTTGGCCGTTTCTGTGGAGTGTTTCGCTCTGAAGCCAAACTGCATGGAGTGTAATGTGAAGGGGCTGTTGTTGAGGTGGGCAATCAGTTGTTCTGCTACACACTTTTCAACAACCTTTGACACCACAGGTAGTATACTAATGGGCCTGTAGTTACTCACGTCAGCAGGGTCGCCTGATTTAAAGATGGCCGTTATTATGGCCGACTTCCATACCCTTGGAAACACACCGAGACCAATAGATGTGTTGGTGACCTTAGTAATGGGGCCAATGAGTGACTCTTTATAGTTTTTAAGAAAGGTAGAGTCCATCCCAAACACATCTTTGGCTTTAGAGTTCTTTAGTGAGCTAATCACCTTGTTCACCTTTGACTCAGAAACCTCCCTTATGAAGACAGGTTGAGTGTCATTCACTAGCACTGAGCCCAAGAAACCAGTGGAGGGGTTCTGTGTCAGTACCCTGACAGAGTCAATAAAGTAGGAATTGAAGGCTATTGCTATTTCGACTGCATCCTGTGTTAGATTGTTATTCACCATGATTTCTAGTCTTTTTGCAGTGTTACTATGGTCTTTCCCTGTTAACTTTTTTAGATTCTCCCATATCAATTTAGAATTTCCCTTTGCTTCACCAATTATGTTAATAAAAAAGTTTGCCTTGGCCTGTCTGATTTCTTTCATCACCTTATTTCTCAACATGGTAAACCTACGTCTGTCATGCTCTAATTTAGATTTTAGGGCTATTTTTAGAGCATAATCTCGTTCTTTCATCAATTTCCAGATTTCTCCATTTAGCCAAGGAAGAGTGCTCTTTTTGCCAGGTTTGGATTTGATTTTCTTTAGGAAGCCATTTATTGTAGTCTGGATTGTGGATAGAAAAACCTGACTATCAGCTTCCACGTCTGTAAAGGACAAGAGATCATTCCAGTTTATTCCCTTAATTGCTTTTTCAAAATAGTTTAATTCACTCTTAGGTATTCTGAGTTGATCCGGCTTTCTAACAGTAGAGAGGTTAAACCTGCTCTTAGACAGCTTTCTGGCTATAAGTGTCAGATTATGATCAGACAGCCCAGTAACCATATTGAATGATTTAGTCACTCTCTCTGGTTTATTACTGAACACCAAATCAATCTGTGTTTTAGAGCAACAAGTCACCCTGGTTGGCCCTTTAACTAGCTGTGTAAGGTCAAAGGTATTAGTGATCCATTTGAGGGTTTTCCTACAACACTTGTCTTCATAATTAATGTTAAAATCTCCCATTAAGATGACCTCTTTCCCAAAATCACATTCCCTAAGCATGGTATTAAACTGATCAAAAAACACACTTTTGGTGGAAGGTGGCCTATACATTCCAATGAGGGTAAAAGACATTTGGGGAGACAGTGTAACGTTCAGGCCGTTGATGAATCTAGACACACGTTGATGAATCTAGACACACGTTGATGAATCTAGACACACCTTGATGAATCTAGACACACGTTGATGAATCTAGACACACGTTGATGAATCTAGACACACGTTGATGAATGAAGCCCTGAGGTTTACTCTGCTGCTATTATTCATGTCCACTAGGTGGTGTAATGTCCCATGGGTTCTGCACAAGGTCTAGAACTGATGTAACCCAATGACTGTATGACGTGACATCAGAGGCCCACCTTCCCGTTCTTCTGCTCTCATGTCTGGTTATGCGCTTCCTGTTTGAACTTGGAGGTGTTCTGCTGGTGCTGGTTCTTCTCAGTGAAGTAGACAGTCTGTATCTCTGGTTCTGTCCATTAGAGTGCTGTGGTTCTGGACAGGAGAGTTCTGTGGTTCTGGACAGGAGAGTGCTGAAACATTACAACATTTAAATGATTAAAATGATTGTTATTTAAAACTATTGTCTAGTATAATGCATAGATGAATGAATGACAGAGCAGGTACCTCTTCTAGTGAATGTTGTTCTTTAGGGATTCTCTGTCTTCTGGTAAGTTTGATGTATCTGACACCAAGTAACACAGCAACTAGGAGGAATATACCAATACCAGTAACACCACCCACAACTGGTAACACTGAGGCTTTCACATCCTCACCACTACCTGAGGGAGAGAGAGAGACAGACAGACAGACAGACAGACAGGCAGGCAGGCAGGCAGGCAGGCAGGCAGGCAGGCAGGCAGGCAGGCAGACAGACAGACAGACAGACAGACAGACAGACAGACAGACAGACAGACAGACAGACAGACAGACAGACAGACAGACAGACAGACAGACAGACAGACAGACAGACAGACAGACAGACAGACAGACAGACAGACAGACAGACAGACAGACAGACAGACAATGATATTAACACGTTGGTCATATTTTTTATATTTTTTATTCCAATGTATTAAACTTGAATTGATATGATATTATTAGTAGGTTATTAAACAGTGATGGAGGTATACAGTGAAGGTGGAGGCTAAATGGTACTGACAGTCCTCCATGGGTTGAGAGATGGTCTGTGTGCTGACGTGGTTGCTGCTGGTGCATTGGATCCTTCCAGTCAATACATAGATGGTCATGTTACCACCGGTTAGTGACGGAGACTGTTGTGACAGTGTACACTGACCGCTGTCACAGACAGACAACATCCAGCCATCTTTAACTGAACAGTTCACTGTGACATCACAGAGTCCCACACTTGTGTTGAAGAGAGATGTGACATCCATGACTGGTTTGGGAACATGATCTATAAGAGACAGTTTTTAGAACCAAAGAAGAGACAGATAATTATTAGGCCTACATTCATTATTGAACCTGATCAGACACATTAAATGTACAGCAGAAAACTCAGCAGATAACTCACCCTCCACTAACAGTCTATATGTAGTAGTTGATTCTTCCCAACTTATTTGATAGTTTGCCATGTAAATTCCACTGTCAGTTTCCATTAGATTCTTAATACACAGAGAATGGTTATCATTGTTATAGTCCACCTTCTCCTTGTATTTAGGAGAGATCTCTTTGTCTCCAAATATTACATCACTGTCCTTCATCCATTTAAGTCCTTTGATCATCTCAGGAGGTTCTGCAACAGCCAGACATATTGAACCCCCCTTCAACCCATACTGGTCCACTGAAGGTTCTGCCCTGATTCCTAATGAGAGAGGACCAAGATCACATTTACCATTTCACTGACATGTACATATTGAGTCAGTAAGTCATTTGCTGCCTAAACTCAAAACGTTTCCATATACCCATGTTATGTGCATAAAGTAGAGTTCAAGTCCAAAACAAAGAGATTCCTCCACACAATATAATTAATATAATGAATGTTACCTGTGTTGATACCTAGCCAAAGAGGGAGAAGAAACCCCAGAATATTCATATTCATTTTGGAAATGAGAGATAAAATCTGCCTTCTTCTTTCAGAGTGTTGTCGCCTAATGATGCAGTTTCAATCTACAATCTCTTCTACCTAAGACATTAAAGGGTCACCTCCTCCTCCAAACCACAAACCCAGAGAAAGTCCCGTCTCAGTGTGTGTGTGTGTGTGACAGGAGAGACCTCTAGTCTGATCGTTGTGCATGTCATTATGTATGAAGGGAAGAGCAAGGGACAGGGAGCTAACCAGCACCGTACACATCTGAAATGAATGGTGAAACACAGTTTCTATGGGGACATGGGCATACTGCTTTCCCAAGTTGCCAAACATCTCAGTCATATTAACTTTCACGCTCCCATTATTATATTGGTGGAGACTCCACCAATCCCAGTGAAATGACTCTGAAAGTGATTAAAACTGGACCTGACGTTGTGAATGTAATTGTAGGAGTTTTTATTGTCATGCATGGATTATATTAATAGGTCATGAAGAGATGGACAGTTTGACATGTGTTGGTGTATTGTATGTGTAGTGGAATTCCCTTTTTAGAGTGACTGGGTCGAATCTGATAATGGAGTCAGATTGATAAATACATTTAATTATTCAACATAATTCTAAGTACAGTATTTCAGATGTCAACATATTGAACAATGCTCAGTACAGTGTGTCTGCTTTTAACACATCACTAAGGACTTCCTTCCATCAAACCTCCACAACACAAACCACCTAGTTTCTGATAAACCACAAGCTCTTCTATAGGACATGCTTTGAGTGGGAAGGGGAGTTTAGTAAGCCACGGTCTATGTCCTACTCTGACTGAGAGAGCACCTATTTACTTCCTGAGAAAGGCATACTATTTGTAGTTTACCACCACACGGTCTCATCATTTCGACATAGACAGGAAGTCTAACTTAATCCATCTATATTTTTAAATGAAAACTCTGTTTCTGCTACACATCTGTTGGCTGGAAATCATCACAGGGATCTGAACTCTTCATAACTTTTACATGTAATGAATTCTAGAGTTAAAGGAGGTATACCTCTTGGACTTGGAGGTAGCTACTTGCAATCCTGTTGTAAGCCTAATTATTCATCCTTTTGGAACACAAGCCATAGATTGGCATAGATGAGATACTTTGAACATGAGTGATCTGAACACAAACCATAGATGAGATACTTGAACATGAGTGATCTGAACACAAGCCATAGATGAGATAATTTGAACATGAGTGATCTGAACACAAACCATAGATGAGAAACTTAGAACATGAGTGATCTGAACACAAACCATAGATGAGAAACTTAGAACATGAGTGATCTGAACACAAACCATAGATGAGATACTTAGAACATGAGTGATCTGAACACAAACCATAGATGAGATACTTTGAACATGAGTGATCTGAACACAAACCATAGATGAGATACTTAGAACATGAGTGATCTGAACACAAACCATAGATGAGATACTTAGAACATGAGTGATCTGAACACAAACCATAGATGAGATACTTAGAACATGAGTGATCTGAACACAAACCATAGATGAGATACTTAGAACATGAGTGATCTGAACACAAACCATAGATGAGATACTTTACTTAAAAACATATTTGAGTGATCCTTGTTCTTCTTCTTAACACCTTATTAGAGATGGTAAAAGTTGTAACTGTATCACATAAGAATAAACATTTATTTGGTGCAGGCAACTTCCTGGATAATATAACTGTAAACTATAATTACTGGGCAAGGGTTATGTCCTGAGTCTGGTAAAATACTTTTCAAAAGAAGACCTTGAGTTACTGCCGCCCACATCAGGACTGACTCAAACGTTGTCCAGTATTCCAGCTAACAATGTTGGGTTTAAATGTGAATCTGTTCCTCTGTCATTAGGAATCAGAGTGAAACCTTCAGTGGACCAGTATGGGTTGAAGGGGGGTTCAATATGTCTGGCTGTTGCAGAACCTGAGATTCTCAAGGGACTTAAATGGAAGATGGGCAGTGATGTAATAGTTGATGAAGAGATCTCTCCTAAATACAAGGAGAAGGTGGATTATAACTCTGTGAACCATTCTCTGTGTATAAAGAATCTGTTGAAGACAGACAGTAGAATGTACATGGTAGGTGCAATTAATCAGAGAGACTGTAACGGCTGATTTCCTCCTCTTCGTCTGAGGAGGTGTAGGGATCGGACCAAAACGCAGCGTGTTGTGAAGACATGATGAATTTATTTAGACAAGACGAACACGTAACACACTTGAGAAATTACAAAACAAAAAACGACATAGACCGACCTGAACATATGAACTTACATAAACACGAAGAACGCACGAACAGGAACAGACTAGACAAAACGGAACAGTCCCGTGTGGTACAAACACTGACACAGAAGACAATCACCCACAAACAAACAGTGAGAACAGCCTACCTTAATATGGTTCTCAATCAGAGGAAACGTCAAACACCTGCCCCTAATTGAGAACCATATCAGGCAACACATTGAACCCAACATAGAAACACATAACATAGACTACCCACCCAGCTCACACCCTGACCATACTAAACAAATACAAAAAACAACGGAAAACAGGTCAGGAACGTGACAGAACCCCCCCCTCAAGGTGCGAACTCCGGGCGCACCACCTAAAAATCAAGGGGAGGGTCTGGGTGGGCATCTGTCCGCGGTGGCGGCTCTGGCGCAGGACGAGGACACCACTCCTCCATTGTCTTTGTCCCCCTCCTTAGCGTCCTTTGAGTGGCGATCCTCGCCCCCGACCCTGGTCTAGGAACCTTAACAAAGGCCCTAGATAGAGGAGATAACTCAGGACAGAGAGGTAGCTCAGGACAGAGAGGTAGCTCAGGACAGAGAGGTAGCTCAGGACAGAGAGGTAGCTCAGGACAGAGAGGTAGCTCAGGACAGAGAGGTTGCTCAGGACAGAGGGGCAGCTCAGGACAGAGGGGCACCTCCGGACTGAAGAACAGCTCCGGACAGAGAGGTCGCTCCGGACTAGTGGCAGCTCCGGACTAGTGGCAGCTCCGGACTGGAGGGCAGCTCATGACTGGAGGGCAGCTCATGACTGGAGGGCAGCTCATGACTGGAGGGCAGCTCATGACTGAAGGGCTCTGGCTGCTCCTGTCTGGCGGAAGGCTCTGGCTGCTCCTGTCTGGCGGAAGGCTCTGGCTGCTCCTGTCTGGCGGAAGGCTCTGGCTGCTCCTGTCTGGCGGAAGGCTCTTGCGGCTCAGGACAGACGGGCGGCTTTGAAGGCTCAGGACAGACGGGCGGCTTTGAAGGCTCAGGACAGACGGGCGGCTTTGAAGGCTCAGGACAGACGGGCGGCTTTGAAGGCTCAGGACAGACGGGCGGCTTTGAAGGCTCAGGACAGACGGACAGCGCAGGCGGCGCTTGGCAGACGGACAGCTCAGACGGCGTTGGGCAGACGGGCAGTTCAGGCGCCGCTGGGCAGACGGCAGACTCTGGCCGGCTGAGGTGCACTGTAGGCCTGGTGCGTGGTGCCTGAACTGGAGGTACCGGGCTAAGGACACGCACCTTAAGGCTAGTGCGGGGAGCAACAACAGGACGCACAGGACTCTGGAGGCGCACAGGATGTTTGGTGCGTGGTGCCGGAACTGGTGGTACCGGGCTGAAGACACGCACCATAGGGCTAGTGCGTGGAGGAGGAACAGGGCTCTGGAGACGCACAGGAGGCTTGGTGCGTGGTGCCGGAACTGGTGGTACCGGGCTGAAGACACGCACCATAGGGCTAGTGCGTGGAGGAGGAACAGGGCTCTGGAGACGCACAGGAGGCTTGGTGCGTGGTGCCGGAACTGGTGGTACCGGGCTGAAGACACGCACCATAGGGCTAGTGCGTGGAGGAGGAACAGGGCTCTGGAGACGCACAGGAAGCCTGGTGCGTGGTGTAAGCACTGGTGGTACTGGGCTGGGGCGGGGAGGTGGCGCCGGATATACCGGACCATGCAGGCATACTGGCTCCCTTGAGCACTGAGCCTGCCCAACCTTACCTGGTTGTATGTTCCCCGTAGCCCGACCAGTGCGGGGTGGTGGAATAACCCGCACTGGGCTGTGTAGGCGAACCGGGGACACCATGCGTAAGGCTGGTGCCATGTATGCCGGCCCGAGGAGACGCACTGGAGACCAGACGCGTTGAGCCGGCTTCATGGCACCTGGCTCAATACTCAATCTAGCCCTGCCAGTGCGGGGAGGTGGAATAACCCGCACCGGGCTATGCACACGTACAGGAGACACCGTGCGCTCTACCGCATAACACGGTGTCTGCCCGTACTCTCGCTCTCCACGGTAAGATCGGGAAGTTGGCACAGGTCTCCTACCTGACTTCGCCACACTACCCTTTAGCCCCCCCAAGACATTTTTGGGCTTGACTAACAGGCTTCCTACCGCGTCGTCGTGCTGCCTCCATTCGACGGTATCCGTCCTCACACTGCGCCAAATAATCCCAGGCGGGCTCCGGCTTTCTCCCTGGGTCGATCGCCCACCTGTCGATCTCCTCCCACGTAGTGTAGTCCAGATTTTGCTCCTGTTTCCGTGCTGCCTCCTCATACCGCCGCCTCTCGGCTTTAGCTGCCTCCAGCTCTTCACGAGGGCGGCGATATTCTCCAGGTTGTGCCCATGGACCTTTACCGTCCAATATTTCCTCCCATGTCCAGGAATCCTGCGAGCGCTGCTGCTGCTTTCTCCCACGCCGCTTGGTCCTTGGTTGGTGGGTGATTCTGTAACGGCTGATTTCCTCCTCTTCGTCTGAGGAGGTGTAGGGATCGGACCAAAACGCAGCGTGTTGTGAAGACATGATGAATTTATTTAGACAAGACGAACACGTAACACACTTGAGAAATTACAAAACAAAAAACGACGTAGACCGACCTGAACATATGAACTTACATAAACACGAAGAACGCACGAACAGGAACAGACTAGACAAAACGGAACAGTCCCGTGTGGTACAAACACTGACACAGAAGACAATCACCCACAAACAAACGGTGTGAACAGCCTACCTTAATATGGTTCTCAATCAGAGGAAACGTCAAACACCTGCCCCTAATTGAGAACCATATCAGGCAACACATTGAACCCAACATAGAAACACATAACATAGACTACCCACCCAGCTCACGCCCTGACCATACTAAACAAATACAAAACAACGGAAAACAGGTCAGGAACGTGACAGTGACTGGACAGATTCATCTATCACATACAGACTAAAAGTGCTGGGTGAGTTTTATGCATTGTTTGTGCTGGTAGTCTTCTTTTTGTTTCTTTAATACAACTGTAGTCTCTATCTCTTTCCCAACCCCATTGGCCTTTATAGATCATGTTCCCAAACCAGTCATGGATGTCACATCTCTCTTCAACACAAGTGTGGGACTCTGTGACGTCACAGTGAACTGTTCAGTTAAAGATGGCTGGATGTTGTCTGTCTGTGGCAGCGGTCAGTGTACACTGTCACAACAGTTACTGTCTCTGTCTGGGGTCAACATCATCATCTCCAATGGCAACGGGACTATCCAATGCACCAGCAGCAACCACGTCAGCACACAGACCATCTCTCAACCCATGGAGGACATATGTAAGTACCATTCTAGCATTCATTTAAGGATCTACCCGTGAGGTTAGAAGCTGAACCTCATGTTGATATTGTACAGTCATTCTGTAATACCTCTGTCATTGTTTAATACTATATGATGCGATATCATACATTGTAAAATATATCCACAGGATGTCAAAGTTATATGCTTAGTATTTTTATTTATTTAGAGCCAGCTCATAAACACCCAATGTTTTCACTAGGTATTGTTTTGATGACTAAGTCAATTAGTAATTTCAACAACAAAAACATCCTAGTCAAAACGTTGGGTGTTGATAAACTGGCTGTAAATAAATGAAAATACTAAGCATATAACTCTGATATCCTTTGTGTGCTTTTCCCTGTGGATATATTTTTTACGTGGACTCTTTTTGGAATTAGAACTGCAAACATCTACTTGGAACTATTTATTATAATCTTGGCTGCAAGGACTTCTGTTTGAACGATATGATACATGTGTATCACCACCGGCCGTGATTGGGAGTCCCATAGGGTGGCGCACATAGGGTGGCGCATAACAATTTGTTCTTAACTGACTTGCCCAGTAAAATATAGGTTAAATAAAACAAATAAAAAAATAGAAGGTACCTGCCACCGAGTAATGTTGACTGTTGTAAACAATCATCACATTAGACCAAATGTATTGGTGAAATATTGTCTTTCTGGCTCTGAGAGGGTAACCCAGAGTGTGTGTCCCAGGCAGTGGTGTAAAAATACTTTAAAGTACTAAGTAGCTCTACTTAAGTAATTTTTGGGGGGGGTATCTGTACTTTACTTTAATATTTATATTTTTGACAATTTCTCCTTTTCATCACTACATTCCTAAAGAAAATAATGTACTATTTACTCCATACATGTTCCTGACACCCAATAGTACTCACATTACATTACATTTTGAATGCATAGAGGGACAGGAAAATGGTCCATTCACACACTTATGAAGAGAACATCCCTGGTCATCCTTATTGCCTCTGATCTGGTGGACTCACTAAACACATCTGCTTCATTTGTAAATGATGTCTGAGTGTTGGACTGTGCCCCTGGCTATCCGTAAACAAAGAAAAAACAAGAAAATCATGCTGTCTGGTTTGTTTTATATAAGACATTTGAAATGATTTATACTTTTCCTTTTGATACTTGAGTATATTTTAGAAATTACATTTACTTTGATACTTAAGTATATTTAAAAACAAACACTTTTAGACTTTTACTCAAGTAGTATCTGGGTGACTTTCACTTTTACTAGTTATCTTCTATTAAGGTATCTTTACTTTTATTAATGTGTGACAATTGGGTACTTTATCCAACAATGTTCCCAGGTATTGGTGAGAAGGACGCCAAAGCTTCAGCATTATCAGTCAGGACCATTGTGGCCAATATTGTTCGTTCAGTGTTTGTCTGTGTTGGATTGGCAGTCACAATAATGACCATCATCAAGGTCCAAAGATGGATATCCTGAAACGAAGATGACTCAACTCAGGTACTTCCTGTTAAATCCCTTTTCATTTCATTGGTTTACTTTGTAAGCTTTGTTGAATGAAGATTTGATGTTATTGTAATGTCTCATCTTTAGGAAGTCATCGTTGAAGTCGCTGACACTTCAGTGAATGATTCAGCAGAGGTGAGGCCAGAACCACTGGGCCCTTCTGAGGTACAAACACTTTACAGCAATGTGCAGAAACCAGGACAGCAACACTGAATGTACTTCACCCAGTTCACCAGCATTTTATATGATAGACTGTAATACCATGGGACAAAAATTGAAAACATATTTCATGTAGTAGAAGAAGTAGAAGCTAAGCAGGGTTGGTCCCTGGATGGGAGACCAGATGCTGCTGAAAGTGGTGTTGGAGGGCCAGTAGGAGGCACTCTTTCCTCTGGTCTAAAAAAATATCCCAATGCCCCAGGGCAGTGATTGGGGACACTGCCCTGTGTAGGGTGCCGTCTTTCGGATGGGACGTTAAACGGGTGTCCTGACTCTCTGAGGTCATTAAAAATCCCATGGCACTTATCGTAAGAGTAGGGGTGTTAACCCCGGTGTCCTGGCTAAATTCCCAATCTGGCCCTCAAACCATCACGGTCACCTAATAATCCCCAGTTTACAATTGGCTCATTCATCCCCCTCCTCTCCCCTGTAACTATTCCCCAGGTCGTTGCTGCAAATGAGAATGTGTTCTCAGTCAACTTACCTGGTAAAATAAAGGATAAATAAAAAAAAATAAAAAAATAGTATTATCTGCAGTGTATTCGCTTAAAGGAAGAGATGTGTCGGGTCGACTTCCACAACAACGAAGAGCATTGAAGCATGAGGCTAAACTCTGCATGTTCTGAGTTTAATGCAACTTGTGTTTTTGGAATGTTGAATGTCCCACTTTTTAAGTTCTTGTTTTTACAAAAAACAATGAATAAATGATGAATTGAATCAATTAATTTAAATAAATGATTAATTGAACCAGCACTGTTCAACCTCAAGTTTACAAAGTCAATACAATGCATTGTGGAATTGCTCCACATTCTGTCTAATTAAAAATAGTACCCGTTTCTGAACTTGGCCTTGTGTTTAAGGCTGCTGCCTTGGCACATGTAGATTTCCCTGCCTGTGTTGATACGAGTCCTGGCACCTACCGGACGTACTCTGTACCTCCTTCTCTCTGTCTCCCCTTCATTTTATATGTGTTTCTGTCATTGAAAAACAATCAAAAACTTTCTGTAAAATACAGGAGAGTCCAATAAAGGAATAGTGCCTAGCAGCTGTGATTAGAGGAAAAGCTAAATAACTTGCCTTAACCATTTAACCTAACTCCTAAACCTAACCCTTTAACTACATAGCTAGCATGTTAACTAGCCCTAACCTTAACCCCTAACCCTAACCTTAACCCCTAGCCTAGCTAACATTAGCTAGCCTAGCTAACGTTAGCCACAACAAATTGGAATTCGTGCAACGTACACATATATCATGAAGAAATTAAATTGTGTCATACACAGGAAATGCGTTGTGATTAAACCATGTAAAACACACAAAAAAGTGGACTTCATCGTGTGCCTGTCACAAATTTTGAATAAGTAATTAGTGTCTATTTCACAATAAGCTGTGATAGAGTGTTGCAGAGGGAGAGTCAACGGCTCTGACTGGCTGCCAGCCAGGACCTCCTTGTGACAAAAAACAACAACAGTTTCCTTGGTAATGAGGTGTTGGAGAGTAGCAGTTCCTCTTAGGGGTGAAAATAACTTAATTTCTCCTATGTGAATTGTTGGTTTAATGTAGGTGTCCTTATGAATGCTTTCACAAAGCCTTTATAACATCTATATAACACATTGTAACATTTGTCATAAGCTCTCATAAGTACTTTCAAATAGTTATGAGTAATGGTATAACAAGATGTTATAAAACTAGTTATAATGAGCGGTATAGATGACTGTTCATCCTGTTGTCATATGCTCTTATGTCAACTGTTAATAACCACTGCTATTACATACCCGGGCCAGCCATCACCATGTTTTCAGACATCTTAAGATGTCTTATAATATAGATATACATTACCAGTCAAAAGTTTAGACACACCTACTCATTCAAGAATTTTTCTTTATTTGTACTATTTTCTACATTGTAGAATAATAGTGAAGACATCAGAACTATGAAATAACACATATGGAATCATGTAGTAACCAAAAAAGTGTTAAACAAGTCAAAACATATTTTAGAATCTTCACAGTAGCCACCCTTTGTCTTGATAACTGTTTTGCACACTCTTGGCATTCTCTCAACCAGCTTCACCTGGAATGTTTTTCCAACAGTCTTGACGGAGTTCCCACATATGCTGAGCACTTGTTAGGTGCTTTTCCTTCACTCTGCGGTCCAATTCATCCCAAACCATCTCAATTAGTTTGAGGTCGGGTGATTGTGGAGGCCAGGTCATCTGATACAGCACTCCATCACACTCCTTCTTGGTCAAATAGCCCTTACACAGCCTGGAGGTGTGTTGGGTCATTGTCCTGTTGAAAAACAAATGATAGTCAGACTAAGCATAAACCAGATGCAATGGTGTATCACTGCAGAATGCTGTGGTGGCCATTCTGGTTATGTGTGACTTGAATTTTAAATAAATCACAGACAGTGTCACCAGCAAAGCACCCCCACACCTCCTCCTCCATGCTTTACGGTGGGAACCACACATGTGGAGATCATCTGTTCACCTACTCTGCGTCTCACAAAGACACAGCGGTTAGAACCAAAAATCTCAAATTTGGAGTCATCAGACCAAAGGGCAGATTTCCACCGGTCTAATGTCCATTGCTCGTGTTTCTTGGCCCAAGGAATTCTCTTATTTTTATTTGTGTCCTTTAGCCATGAAGGCCTGATTCACGCAGTCTCCTCTGAACAGTTGATGTTGAGGTAACTCTAATGAACTTGTCTTCTGCATCAGAGGTAACTCTGGATCTTCTTTTCCTGTGGCGTTCCTTATGAGAGCCAGTTTCATCATATCGCGTGATGGTTTTTGCGACTGCACTTGAAGAAACTTTCAGGCAGAGGTCCGTAATCCAAAGCAGAGTCAATAAGGTACAGATCAGCAGGCAGGCTCGGGGTCAGGACAGGCAGAGGTTCGTAAACGTGTCAGAGTCAGGTAGGTACAGAACAGTAGGCAGGCTTGGGGTCAGGTCAGGTCAGGACAGGTAGACGTCAGAACCGGACAGAGAACACAGGTATAAATGTACTAGGGATAATGAGGAAGATGGGCGACACCTGAAGGGGAATGGAGACCAGCACAAAGACAGGTGAAAGAGATCAGGGTGTGACAGTACCCCCCCCCGCCCCTCTAGGGGCGACGCCATGCTTCCTATCTGGGCGGATACCAGGTTGACCGGGGTGCCGGTGTTGGAACTCAGCAATGAGGCCTGCGTCCAGGATGTCCCTAGAGGGGACCCAGCACCTCTCCTCCGGGCCATAACCCTCCCAGTCAACCATGTACTGGAACCCCCTGCCTGCATTCAAACATGTAAAGCCGGCTGAGGCATGGGAACCTGTAGAGCGGGCTGAGGCGTGGGAGCCTGACGAGCTGGCTGAGGCAATGGAGCCTGACGAGCCGGCTGAGGCATGGGAGCCTGACGAGCCAGCTGAGACATGGGAACCTGTTGAGCCGGCTGAGGCGTGGGAGCCTGACGAGCCAGCTGAGGCATCCCCGCAGTAATAGGGTCGGTGAGGAGGAATTGAAGTGCCCCGGGCCTTTCTGAAAACCTCCCGGAGGTCCTGTTGGTTCGCGGGAATGGTGGAGAGGTCCGGGGCAACTTCCGAGCCCACAGGAAGACGTCCCGGGGCAGGCTGCGCTGACTTCAGACAATGGCCGTGGCAGAACGGGCTCCAGCCTATAATGGCACCAGCAGTCCAGTCTATTATAGGATTGTGTCACTGGAGCCAAGAGAATATACCAATATACCTAATACCACGGTAACCTGAGGAGAGTTAATTAGCATGAATTGGATTGCCTCGCTGTGACTCCCTGACACTCGTAGGTTGATGGGAGTGGTATTGTGAGTGACCCGAACGATAGAGCGCCTGTCCAGCGCTCTAACGTCCATGGGAAAGGAGAAGGGCTGAATGGGATGCCCAGCTTGGACGCCAGGGTAGTGTCCAAAAAACTCTCATCGGCCCCAGAGTCGATGAGTACACGTAGAGATTTCGACTGGTTCCCCCACAGCAGGATGGCATGGAAAGGGGTGCGAGTAAGGGGAAAGGAAAAGTTATCCATAAGGCCCACCAGAGTACTCACCCCTTCTTGATGAGCCTGTTTTTTTTAATGGGCAGGTAGCTACGAAATGTCCCGTAGCTCCACAATACAGACAGCTCTGGGTGTGGAGTCGGCGTAAGAACTCAGCCGGAGTCAATCTAGCCCTGCCCAGGTGCCTGCACTCTGAAGGAGGCGAGTCAGCAACCCTCTGTGATTCCCAAGAGAACTCAGGTGACGTCGGGTTCACTCGGACATGTAGAATTCGGGGGTCTCCGGGATTCTTCGGGTGGTGAGGTGGGAATCGAGGGCGAACGAGAGCAACAGGGCACAGATTCCCTCTCCCTCCTACGTTCTCTAAGCCGCCGATCGATCCGGATGGTCAAGGCTATGAGGGAGTCAAGGTCCATGGGCAGCTCCCGGGCTGCGAGCTCATTTTTGACCACCTCCGATAATCCGTGAAGGAACATGTCGAACAGTGCTTCCGGGTTCCAGGAACTCTCAACCGCCTAACGTGCGAAAATCCACCACGTAGTCTGCCACACTACGGGAATCTTGACATAGCTGGACCAGCTTACGAGCAGCCTCTCTCCCGGACAATGGAGAATCAAAGACCTTCCGAACTTCCGCCACAAACTCCTCCAGACTGAGGCAGACGGCGGACTGTTGCTCCCACACCACCGTAGCCCAGGTGAGTGCCCTCCCGGACATCAGCGTTATGATGTACACTATCCTCGAGCGGTCCGAGGGGAACGAAGAAGGCTGCAGCTTGAAAATGAGGGAGCACTGGGAGAGAAAATCCTGGCAGGTTCCGGAATCTCCAGCGTAGTGCTCCGGAGGAGGTAAGCGGGGTTCTCGGGACACTGGGGTAGGCTGAGAGATTACGGGTGTGACCCGCTGCCCAGTGGGGAATCCGCAGAATTGCTCCAGCAAAGTCTCGAACGCCTGGTCATGGTGTTCTGCCAGTGTATGGAGTCCCTCCATAAGACATTGCAGTAAGTCCTTGTGTCGTCCAATGGTGGCTCCTTGCAGAAAGACAGCATTGTGGAGCTGGTCTGAGTCTGCTGGGTAGGTCATGTCCAGTTCGTACTATCAGAACTCAGGATGAGACCCAGATGCAGACAGCTAGAGTCACAGATGTTTATTGACCAAAACAGGGGGCAGGCAAAAGACAGGTCAAAGGCAGGCAGAGGTCCGTAATCCAAAGCAGAGTCAGACAGGTACAGGACAGCAAGGAGGCTCTGTGTCAGGACAGGCAGAGGTCAGAACCGGGGAAACTAGAAACCAGAACTTGAAAAAGCAGGGAGACGGTTAACACGCTGGTAAGACCTGACAAGATGAACTGGCAACCGACAAACAGAGAACACAGGTATAAATACAGTGGGGATAATGAGGAAGATGAGCGACGCCTGGAGGGGGGTGGAGACCAGAACAAGGATAGGCGAAACAGATCAGGGTGTGACAGTTTTTTTAATACCTTTTTGGTTGTTTAACACTTTTTTGGAATGAGTAGGTGTCCAAACTTTTGACTGGTACTGTACATACAATGTTGTCAAGTTCTGTCTAAATGGTGTTTCAAGACATGGCATTAAATAACAACAGTGACTTGAGGCATGCCCCATAGAATTGCATTGCATGTCTTTAAGACATGGCATGGGGTGTCTTGAGACGTCTTGAGCCACAAGACATGTCTTCAAAATGTTCCTTGAGTCCTCTTAAGATGTCTTAAAGACCACTGGCGGATTTAGGTATAGGCGACATGGGCGCCCGCACAAAAACAATTGGAATGGTGACATTTGCACAATTGGTTTTCTATCGCTCATTTGCATGTCATGTCAATGATATCATGTCACCGTGTGGGACTGTGGGTCAATTAACCTTGTCGGAGTTGGCACCCTGATTCTAGTTTGTGAGCTAGGCAGGCTACTGCCTGGGAAGGTCTGCCACTCAGAAGTACGAGATTGGGAGGGGGCGGGGTAGGTTGACTTCAGGTCTCCGCACTGGAAGCCCGAGGTAGGGGGAGCGGGGGAATCTATCAAATAGCGCAACTCTAACTTTGTACAGTACTAATGCAATTAGTAAAATCAGTCACACTATGAAATGCTACCGAATAAACCACAATTCATTCATAATACTGTGAATATATAGTTTCACAGACATATTGTTGCATTTTTTTATAGTTTGTGCAAAATCGTTAAGAATAATTGCTGGGCAGATTTCTTATGATGATGTAATTGATGACGTTGCATCAAGGAAGGGAAGAAAGGTCCGGGTTTAGATGGCAGTTGTGCAATTTAGTTTGTGTGTTTCTTGTTTGAAGTGCAACAGTGTAATAATCAGGTTCTCTTCTTTATAAATGTGTTATTCTATTTGTGCATTTGTGTGATATAGGATTTGTGCAATTTAGTTTTATTTGTGTTTTTTTGCTTCACTACATTACCAGTGAAGTGGGTACCATTGTCTGCAGATAAACCTCAGGAACACCAAATCTAGGTATTATCTCCCTCACTAGTAGCTTTGCTACTGTCTTAGCATCACAGTGTGTGGTGGGAAATGCCTCCACCCACCTGGTGAACCTGTCAACAAGGACTAAACAACCTTTTCTTTTCTTTCTGCAAGATCTATACAATCCATGGCAAGATGGACAAATGGTCCTCTTGGCGTAGGGAAATGACCTGGTTTCAGAGGTGTTCCTTGGCAATGTTAAATTGCATGCACGTGGCATATCGTAACAGAAACTGTTTTACATGCTGAGTCAAATTTGGACAAAACCAATCCAAAGAAATTGCCTCTACACAAACGTGAACACACACAAACATACATCACACACAATAAATTGATGTTATTCTCCATCTATTGGTTAATTCTAAAACTGTGTCTGTATCAGTCTGGATGTGTACATGTGAGACAAAAGGAAGGTGAACAGTAAGAATCTGCTCTCCCACTGGAACAATGTGAATGACTCAGAGGGTGTTGCAACCCAGTATCACAGATTATTGTGAAGTAGACACAAATTGCATCTTGGAAATTTATGACAGGTACATGAAAATGTGTATTTTTCATGTGCAGTACACAATTTTGTACACAGTGCATTTCAATCACAGATAAAGACAGTAAGTTATTTAAGACAGAAATGATAGGAGGGAGGATGGTTGGGTGTATAACTCAAACATCTAGCAACCCAGAGGTTGGGTTTGAATCTCATCATGGATAATTTTAGCTAATTAGCTACCTTGCAACTACTTACTACTTTTTAGCGACTTTACAACTACTTAGCATGTTAGCTAACCCTTCCCCTAACTTTTACTCCTGAATGTATTTTGGCTTATCATAAAAAAAGAGTTGAATACTTATTGGTTCCCATACTAATTTGTGAACCACTGATTTAAAGCACTGGGCCCTCTTACCCTACTGACATATTTCTGAATATGTGCTGACATCTAGTGGTCAAGTCAGACTTTCTAAAGATGTATATTTATTTGTTTTTTTCACAGTTTCACGTACATTCAATCATAACACAGTTCAGGGGTGGATATATCACATAGTTATTGTAAACTTACATTTCATCACAATAAAAGGTTCAGAGGTCAGGCAAATTCCTAGTCAACAGGTACATTGAAATAGCAAGGTGTGTTTACATCATTCACACTTCTTACAGGTTCCTTCAAGGCTGCACATTCAACAGGTCAACAAGTCAACAGGTCAACAGGTCAACAGGTCATCAGGTCAACAGGTCATTAAAAGGAGAAAAATCAAGAAGGTCAAGATACAAAAAAGCGCAAGTGCAGGTTGATACCTCATGAGGTTAATGTAACTGCCGTACCCCATCACACCCCAAAATATAAGCTGCTTTACTCCATTGTTAGTAAACAATGTAATTGCAAACAAACACTGCATACCTTCAAAACATGATTAAAACTATAATTTTGATCTCATGGATGGTCAGTCTTTACATCCAGAAGTCTATACATTTTAGTGGTAACATTTCTCCAGCCCTATCCCTCAATTGTTTACCAAACAAGTGACGGGGTGAACGCCATAGAGATTCTATTCAGGATCCTCATCAGGGTGGAGGATTGAGCTGCCTGCCTACCTGCCCTTGGACCTGCTGACCTGACCAGCACCTCTGTCCAGAACCTCTAGCTATGAGCCTTCAGATCCTCTCATGACCGTGACTCTCCATCTGCTGGAGGTTTCAGGAAACATTCAAACAGACTTGATCTAGATGATCTAGCTACTGTTGTAGCCTATATTGCTTTTTAAATGACTTCTTGTTGTTTCTTTTCCTTCATAAGCCCTTTGGCATTCTGACTGTAATGAAAAGCACCATTATTATTATTATGAAATACAACAATATCCCATTGTTCTAATTCCTAACGCTATGGTGACCGCTTTGTTGTTTTGTGATACACTATATATATGAACGTATGCAGACACCCCTTCAAATGAGTGGACTCGGCTATTTCAGCTACACCGTTGCTAACAGGTCTATGAAATCAAGCACACAGCCATGCAATCTCCATAGACAAACATGGCAGTAGAATGGCCTTACTGAAGAGTTTAGGATGCCACCTTTCCAATAAGTCAGGTGGAGGAGGAATAATGGTCTGGGCCTCTTAGGTCCAGTGATGGGAAATCTTAACACTACACCATACAATGACATTCTAGACGATTCTGTGCTTCCAAATTTATGGCAATAGTTTGGAGAAGGCCCTCTCCTTTTTCAGCATGACAATGCCCCCGTGCACAAAGCGAGGTCCATACACAAATGGTTGTCGAGATCGGTGTGGAATAACTTGACTGGCTTGCACAGAACACTGACGTCAACCCCATCGAACACCTGCAAGCCAGGCCTAATCGCCCAACATCAGTGCCCGACTTCACTAATGCCCTTGTGAATGGAAGCAAGTCCCCGCAGCAATGTTCCGTCATCTAGTGGAAAGCCTTCCCAGAAGAGTGGAGGCTGTTATAACAGCAAAGGGGGGACCAAGTCCATATTAATGCCCATGAGTTTGGAATGTTATGTTCGACAAGCAGGTGTCCACATACTTCTGGTCATGTAGTGTCCAAACTCAGAGGAAGGACAAGGCACAGTAGAAAGTAGCAGGTTATTGTTACAGAGATTATAAATACTTGTGTTCCAGTTTAAAAGATTACTGATATAAACAGAACGTATTTCTTTGATGGCTTGATAGATACTGTGTCAAAGAATCCATCTACGGGGTGGCAGGTAGCCTAGTGGTTAGAGCGATGGGCCAGTAACCAAAAGGTGGCAGTTAACCCACTGTTCCTATGCCGTCATTGTAAATAAGAATTTGTTCTTATCTGACTTGCCTAGTTAAATAAAGGTAATATATATATTTTTTTTTTAATCTACGGTGGCCTAACGAGGTCAAGTCTGCCCTCTCAAATACACAACAATGATGGGTAGGTTGAACTAATACCATTTAATTGCTGACTGGTACACCTATCTAATCCTACAATCAATGTGGCGTAAACCTGAGACAGAGGTTAATTTGGGATTGGACACAAATCTTGGAAATTGTGGGCTCTGTGGTCCACACAGTATAAGTAATATACTTAATGTTACCTGTGCTGATACCTAGCTATAGAATGAGAAGAAACCCCAGAATATTCATATTCCATTTGGAAATGAGAGATGAACTCTGCATTCTTATGTCAGAGTGCTGTCACCTAATAATGCAGTGATGAAACGCTCTTTACCGAACATTAGAGAACGGAGATCTCGTCCGATTTCAATGTAAGATGTCAGAGAGCCTAGATCTCAGCGTTCATGTGCTTGTCGGAACTAGGAAACACGGAAATGTCCGACTTGCTAACTGGTTGAAGGACAGTATAACCACACCCAGTTAGCAAGTCGGAAATGTCAGAATTCCCTAGTTCCGACAGGTAAATGAACGCGGCATGTATACCAGAAAGGCAAACCGTTATTATGACGATATGCGTAGCAAATTGGGCAGTGTTTACTTTGGGAAGGAAGTACGTCATCCCATATACCCAGAGGAGACTGGCGGTACTGCAGTTTAACTGACGCCAAGCCCTGAAAGGTCATTCCAATATATTCAACAGGGTATGGCGACTAGCTCAACAACAACCATTTAAAATAGGCAACTAAAATCATTCCAATCCCGATTAAAACACAAATGCAGTTTGTCTTTTAATGAACAAACGTAATAAGCACATTGTTTATACATTTCCTTGCTTTGTCTATTTTGATTGGTCTGCCAGCCCTCACCGTGATGCAGGAGATAACACGCTAGCTTCAGTGGGCCCTTCTGATAGGCAAGCAGGACATACAGGAGGAGAAGTCCCATGAAAAGATATCACATTAGGCCCCACCACCACAGGCCACACCAACCCTGCGCAATTGCTGTAACCACACACCTCCAGAAGCCAATCAACCCATTCAAAGCTTTAAATAACTCTACCTTTGCAGGCTTGCAACTCTCTTGTTGTCCAATATTTACTGTACGATATTTACTGACAGTGAGCTGTGAAAATATAACACTGTGCAGACATGCATGCAACATTCTGCATACAGTGGAATACACTATTTGATGCAAGACTGATACCCTCTATAAGAAATGTGCTAAAGGACATCTTTTACAGTCTAAATGTAATTCTAATGGTAAAATTCTTGAATGGAAAATTCTCTTAACATTAATGAATAACTTAAAATAAATATAACTTAAATATACATTAACCTCTTCAATTAAAATAAATTAACATTATCATCTATGGAATGATAAAACAAACAAAATAATAAAATCAGCAACAGATTTTTGAACCAAGTATACATACCAACTAGAAAATAAGCAGCTGTAAAAGTGGAAATGGAAAATAAAATGGAAATTAAAAGGCCTGATGGTGGCGCTAGAGGAAAGGTCGAGGTCACCAAATCAGTAGGTTTCTTCCACTTGGGGTCTTGATTGTGCACAACAAACTCTATGGCAATCCACCCATTACTTTGAGATATATTTTGTTCTCAGTCTGTTCTCAGTCTTGTTCTCAGCTTATGGGCATCATGTGTGTAGTGATCCAATATCCATAGCCATGACATTTAACAGTTATTACTGGCCCTTTCTCAGCCTTACTCACAAAGAGCCCAGTGCCGATCCTTCTTGCTAGCAAAGTCACTGATCAGGTCTTTGAAGTCCAGCTTTCTAGCTAACTGACTTTCAATGGACAGCATGGCAAGACTGCAAAGCCTGTCCTGGGACATAGTGGACCTCAAATAGTTTTTAAAAATCAGTTTTAGCTTGCTGAAAGCTTTCTCGCCACCAGCAACAGTCACAGGCAGTGTGCAAAATATACATAAAGCAATGCACACTTCTCCAAAAATGCTTTACAGCTGCATCTTACAAATTGCATTCAGGAGACCAAGAGGGGACAAGTTATGGGAGAAGTGGCAGCATATACAGTGTTCAGGTGTCTTACATCATTATGAAACTCAGGTGTAAGATCTCTGGAATACTTCATGATCAGTGGTTGGCACACAGAAGAGACTTTATACTCACTAATCTGCCCAACTTTCAGAACAGCAGAAAACTATTCTAACATTTTTGCAGTGGTGTGGAACCTAGTGTCCAAGTCACTTATGATATTGTCCATAGCAGTAAAAAAACGTGTCCCGAAACACCGTTGCTGCTCTGTCCTGAGCTGTCTCCTCTTGAGAGGTCTCATCATGGAATCTCTTCCTTTTCCTCTGGCGGCTGTGTTCCTTGCTAAATCGAGGTGCAACATTAATTTGCGTAGCAATCAGTGTTGCCTCAGACTGGAGAATCACATTCCTGTCCTCAATTCATTGCAGTACCTGCAATATGTCATTCAACACAATGCTGCTCACCTCCTTCTTCAGTTGGGAGTAGGGCTGGTTCAGGGGTATGGGGAGACAGGGCTGGTTCAGGGGTATGGGGATGGGGAGACAGGGCTGCTGAGCCTGAAGCTGCATCTGTTGGGCACCAGGCAGGGACAGGGACAACTGATTTATTCCGAATAGCTTGCTAAAAGTTTGCCTGCATTGATTAAATGTCGGCTAAAAGATGAGCGAAATTTTCTGTGATATTAAGTAACTAATGTTAGAGGAGCAAAAGTAGCCTATTTCACTATGTACTAAGCTAATGTAACGGATGTGAAATGGCTAGCTAGTTAACGGGTACGCTAATAGCGTTTCAATCAGTTACGTCACTTGCTCTGCAAGGGCCGCGGCCTTTGTGGAGCGATGGGTAACGATGCTTCGTGGGCGACCGTTGTTGATGTGTGCAGAAGGCCCGTGTCGGGGCGAGGGGACGTACTAAAGTTATACTGTTACACTAACAGGTTAACTTCCACCACACCACTCATTACACCCACCTTCCTTTGTGAAAAATTGGGTGACATATTCATGGGTGGAGCCAGAGGGGTGTCCGCACTGGCCACCCCGGGTGCCACCCCAAAATTGAATTCGCTACTGGCAGTTTGATGTTGATTGACATCTCCTTTCACCACTTGTTGAAGCATTTATTTTGACGTTTTCAAATCGAGGAAGAGAGAATATGAACGTTGGTTGCGAGATACATAAGAATAACAATAACATACAGAAGAGAGATTATTTACACAGCTCCATTCGTTTTTTTCACGATTGGCGAAAGCATCATATTTGAAGTAAGTTTTAAGGTTTAGCATCGGGTTTAGGTTTCCTGAACAACTTTTACCAAAGTTGAGTCGCTGTGTAAGTTAACGTTAGACCTTTGGCTCCATTAACAGACAGTTAATGTTAAGGCTAAATTGGGAACCGATCTCTCTTATCTGATTATGTTTACATCTGTGCTAGTAATACACGCATATACAGTGCAGTGTCGTAAGTTACAGTATATTAATGTTTAGCTAATGTAGGAAACTAGTAGGCTACAGCTGTCAGTGTTCAGCAAGTTCACATTCAGAAATTTGAAATCCATTAACTAAGTTAGATTTGCGTACTTGAACTCAAAACGAACAATTATTATCAATCTGTTAACGTTACTCAAAAGATTACCACAATTTGCGGATAGCCTTTTTGCTATCGTAAAGGTGTAAGAAATTATAGCTAGCTAAGTTACTTACTGCAGAGTAGGGCTAGCCATGATCTAACTAGTAACTTAGGCTGGTAGTTGATTTTAAGGTACAGTTATGATAATGTGATTTGTAATTAAGATAGAGATTGGACTAAAATGTGGGTAATTGGATGCTTAGATGTAACCATAGACTGTCTTATTTTTGCACAGGGTCAATTAAACATGAAAAGAAAGGGAGCGATATCAGATTTCTTCTTAAAGTAGCACAAACAGGCAGATCAGGTGCAAAAAGACCCCAGAGCAGCTCCCTATGAGGCTAGTCAGAGTCAGTGTGGTCAGACTTCACAAGGACCCAGTCTACCACCACCAGGTCAGAGCAGCTCCCTATGAGGCTAGTCAGAGTCAGTGTGGTCAGACTTCACAAGGACCCAGTCTACCACCACCAGGTCAGAGCATCTAGCAGGCAGTCAGTCACATGCCCAGTTCAGAATTTAAGTTTAGCTTCAGCTTGTAATAGATGGTTTTGTCAGATTTAGCCTCACTTTAAAATGTTGGTTGTTGATTCATGTGTGTTCTTGGTTTGATGGCTGTGGCATTTTTATTTTGATGACACACTAATGGTTCTTGTGTTATTGTAATGTAATAGATGTCTCAAGGGATGACACAGAGACCTCTGGCTCTGAGCAAGACAGTGAGCCAGAGCTGCCAGATGTCATCGTGCTCCTCCCAACTGTATCACGCACCAGATATGCTGTTCCAGAAGGACACAATGGTAGGCCAGGGCTATACTTTAAACTACACATTTTAGTCAGCAGCTGTTAGTATCTAATCTTGTGGATCCCTTAATTATACATTTCCATAGAGATATGACACATTATTTCATGTGTATTTTAGAGGTCGACTGATTTATGTTTTTTCAACGCCAATACCGGTTATTGGAGGACTAAAAAAAGGCGATATCGATTAATC
Source organism: Salvelinus alpinus (assembly GCF_045679555.1). Lineage (NCBI taxonomy): Eukaryota > Metazoa > Chordata > Actinopteri > Salmoniformes > Salmonidae > Salvelinus > Salvelinus alpinus. Next base: position 36,638,172 of record NC_092110.1, on the reverse strand, counting down.
GGACGATTTTTATATATATATATATATATATATATATATATATTTGTAATAATGACAATTACAACAATACTGAATGAACAATGAACACTTTTATTTTAACTTAATATAATACATCAATAAAATCAATTTAGTCTCAAATAAATAATGAAACATGTTCAATTTGTTTTAAATAATGCAAAAACAAAGTGTTGGAGAAGAAAGTAAAAGTGCAATATGTGCCATGTAAAAAAAGCTAATGTTTAAGTTCCTTGCTCAGAACATATGAAAGCTGGTGGTTCCTTTTAACATGAGTCTTCAATATTCCCAGGTAAGAAGTTTTAGGTTGCAGTTATTATAGGACTATTTCTCTCTATACCATTTTGTATTTCATATACCTTTGACTATTGGATGTTCTAATAAGTACTTTAGTATTGCCAGCTTAATCTCGGGAGTTGATAGGCTTGAAGTCATAAACAGCGCAATGCTTGAAGCATTGCAAAGAGCTGCTGGCAAACGCAGGAAAGTGCTGTTTGAATGAATGTTTAACAGCCTGCTGCCTACCACCGCACAGGCAGACTGCTCTATCAAATCATAGACTTAGTTATAACATAATAACACACAGAAATACGAGCCTTAGGTCATTAATATGGTCGAATCCGGAAACTATCATCTCGAAAACAAGACGTATATTCTTTCAATGAAATACGGAACCGTTCCGTATTTTATCTAACGGGTGGCATCCATAAGTCTAAATATTCCTGTTACATTGCACAACCTTCAATGTTATGTCATAATTACGTAAAATTCTGGAAAATTAGTTCGCAACAAGCCAAACTGTTGCATATACCCTGAAATCTAAACTTGAAATCTTCCCTAATTAATCGGCCATTCCGATTAATCCGTCGACCTCTAGTGTATTTCAGACACGATCCAGAGAAGAGGGTCCTGTACAGCCGTGTTTGAAAATATTTCCCAGAACTCAGCATGGTACTAGGAAAAGGGCTTTCAACATCTCCTGGTATAAAGGACAATTCATGGCTTGAATATTCTGTAAGTCAAGATTGGACTTATTGTTTCACCTGTAGGCATTTTTCTCTGCCCAAAACACCTGAATCTGCCTTCACATCACAGTCAGGTTTTTGTAACTGGAAAAAGACACTGTTTTAAAGATTCTGGGTTTAAGCTCCATTCGAAGGCAGAGCATCATATCAATGCTATGTATGCTTGGAATCAGCATAAAAGGGCTATTGACAGCAACTCCTCCATGTTAGATGTCATAAATGAGGACCGGAAAAAGAAAGTGGAAGAAAACTGTACTTACATTAAAACAATTTCAGATGTGCTCCTTGTTCTGGTCAGGAGAGTGCCGTGGTTCTGGTCAGGAGAGTGCCGTGGTTCTGGTCAGGAGAGTGCCGTGGTTCTGGTCAGGAGAGTGCCGTGGTTCTGGTCAGGAGAGTGCCGTGGTTCTGGTCAGGAGAGTGCCGTGGTTCTGGTCAGGAGAGTGCCGTGGTTTAGTGCTGTGGTTCTGGACAGGAGAGTGATGTGGTTCTGGACAGGAGATGCTGTGGATCTGGACAGGAGAATATTCATATTCCTTTTAGAAATGAGAGATGAAATCTGCCTTTTTCTGTCAGAGTGCAGTCTAATGCAGTGAATAAAATTAAATGCTCTTTCCAGAACATTACAAGGCTGCATTCGTTCATGTACTAGTCGGATCTAGGAAACACGGAAATGTCCGACTTGCTAACTGGTTGAACGCGGTACCTGCATAACTACAACCAGTTAACAAGTCGGTAATTTCAGAGTTTACTAGTTCCGACAGGGACATGAATGCGGCATGTATGACTAAGGTCCGTTTGTTTGCAAGGGGGCAGGGGTTCGTTTGGGAAATCACGTATTCCACGTACATAGAGGAGACTGGCTGTACTGCAGTTTAACTGACGCCAATCCCTGAAAGACAATTCCAATAGACTAAATTGGGTACGGCAGGGTATGGCGACTAGCTCAACACCAACCATTTAAAATAGGAAACTAAAATCATTCCAATCCCGATTAAAACGCAAATGCAGGTAGCATTTTATTGCTCAAATGTGATAAGCACATTGTTTATACATGTCCTTGCTTTTTCTATTTTGGATGGTCTGCCAGCCCTCACCGGCACCCTGGGTGATCCAGGAGAAGACAAGGGAGCTTCAGTGGACCCTCCTGATGGGCGAGCAGGACATACAGGAGGAGGAGGAGGAGTAGTATGTGGGCATTGGGATGGAGTTGATTGTGGTTCTAGATTGTTTGTGCATTCTTAAAGGAATTTGCTCTTTATTTATTATGTTATTATTATTATTATGAACAATTAAACAAAAACATAAATATACAAAACAAGAGTACATAAACTAACAGACAAGGGTAAAGAAACTTCCATGAAAAGGAATATGAAAATGTCAATGCAAATATGGCCAAACTTCACTATCTAGCTAACCAACAACTGTAACAATGTATTTGAGACAACAAGTGGTCATTATGCAAAGGATTTGTTTTCAATAAACATTGGAGATGAAATATAGCTTACATGTAGTCAACAATCTAAGCCAACCTCATCTGTTTTGCACCATTTATTTTGTACTTATTTCACCTTTATTTTAACCAGGTAGGCCAGTTGAGAACAAGTTCTCATTTACAACTGCGACCTGACCAAGATAAAGCAAAGCAGTGCGACAAAAACAACAACACATAGTTACACATAAACAAACGTACAGTCAATAACACAATAGAAAAATCTATGTACAGTGTGTGCAAATGTAGAATATTAGGGAGGTAAGGCAATAAATAAATAGGCCATAGAGGCAAAATAATTACAATTTAGCATTAACACTGGAGTGATAGATGTGCAGATTATGATGTGCAAGTAGAGATACTGGCGTGCAAAAGAGCAAAAAGATAAATAACAATATGGGGATGAGGTAGTCGGGTGTGCTATTTAGATTGGCTGTGTAAAGGTACAGTGATCGGTAAGCTGCTCAGACAGCTGATGCTTAACGTTAGAGGGAGATAAGTCTCCAGCTTCAGTGATTTTTGCAATTTGTTCCAGTCATTGTCAGAGAACTGGAAGGAAAGTCGGCCAAATTAAGTGTTGGCTTTGGGGATGACCAGTGAAATATCCCTGCTGGAGTGCGTGCTACGGGTGGGTGTTATGGTGACCAGTGAGCTGAGATAAGGCGGGGCTTTACCTAGCAAAGACTTATAGAAGACCTGGAGCCAGTGGGTTTGGCGCCGAATACGTAGCGAGGGCCAGCCAACGAGAGCATACAGGTCGCAGTGGTGGATAGTATATGGGGCTTTGGTGACAAAACGGATGGCACTGTGATAGCCTACATCCAGTTTGCTGAGTAGAGTGTTGGAGGCTATTTTGTAAATGACATCGACGAAGTGAAGGATCGGTAGGATAGTCAGTTTCACGAGGGAATGCTTGGCAGCATGAGTGAAGGAGGCTTTGTTGCAAAATAGGAAGCCGATTCTAGATTTGATTTTTGATTGGAGATGTTTGATGTGAGTCTGGAAGGAGAGTTTACAGTCTAACCAGACACCTAGGTATTTGTAGTCGTCCACATATTCTAAGTCAGAACCGTCCAGAGTAGTGATACTAGTCGGGTGGGCGGGTGCGGGCAGCAATCGGTTGAAGAGCATGCATTTAGTTTTACTAGCATTTAAAAGCAGTTGGAGGCCACAGAAGGAGTGTTGTATGGCGTTGAAGCTCGTTTGGAGGTTTGTTAATCTCTGGGATATGTGGGACGGTAGCGTCCCACCTGGCCAACATCCAGTGAAAATGCAGAGCGCCAAATTCAAATAAAATACTATAAAAATTCAACTTTCATGAAATCACACATTCAATATACAAAATTAAAGCTACACTTGTTGTGAATCCAGCCAACGTGTCAGATTTTTAAAATGCTTTATGGCGAAAGCAAACAATGCTATTATCTGAGGACAGCACCCCAGCTAACAATCACAGACCATCATATTTCAACCTTCCAGGCGCGACATGCAGAAATAAAGATATAATTCATGCCTTACCTTTGACGAGCTTCTTCTGTTGGCACTCCACTATGTCCTATAAACATCACAAATGGTCCTTTTGTTCGATTAATTCCGTCGATATATATCCAAAATGTCCATTTATTTGGCGCGTTTGATCCAGAAAATAAACGGTTCCAACTTGCACAACGTGACTACAAAATATCTCAAAAGTTACCTGTAAGCGTTGTCCAAACATTTCAAACTACTTTTGTAATACAACTTTAGGTATTTTTTGACGTAAATAATCGATAAAATTGAAGACGGGATGATCTGTGTTCAATACCGGAGGAAAACAATGTGTAGCATGCTTTCTGGTCACGCGCCTCTAACAAACAGTACACTTCACTGAAGCCTCATTCTGAACATGGCTACTTCTTCATTTCTCAAAGGAAAAACCTCAAACAATTTCTAAAGACTGTTAACATCAAGTGGAAGCGATAGGAACTGCAGGAAGGTCCCTTAGAAATCTGGATTCCCAATGAAACCAATTGAAAAGAGTGACCTAAAAAAAAAAAAAAAGATCTGAATGGTTTGTCCTCGGGGTTTTGCCTGCCAAATAAGTTATGTTATAGTCACAGACATGATTCAAACAGTTTTAGAAAATTCAGAGTGTTTTCTATCCAATACTAATAATAATATGCATATATTAGCATCTGGGACTGAGTAGGAGGCAGTTTACTCTGGGCACACTTTTCATCCAAACGTGAAAAGATGTTTAAGATGGTGATGAAATTACTTTTAAAGAACATCCAGGCATCCTCTAATGACGGGATGAGGTCAATATCAATCCAGGATACCCGGGCCAGGTCGATTAGAAAGGCCTACTCGCAGAATGGTGTTGTCTGCGTAGAGGTGGATCAGAGAATCACCAGCAGCAAGAGCGACATCGTTGATATATACAGAGAAAAGAGTCGGCCTGAGAATTGAACCCTGTGGTACCCCCATAGAGACTGCCAGAGGTCCGGACAACAGGCCCTCCGATTTGACACACTGAACTCTATCTGAGAAGTAGTTGGTGAACCAGGCGAGCAAGTCATTTGAGAAACCAAGGCTGTTGAGTCTGCCGATGAGAATACGGTGATTGGCTGAGTCGAAAGCCGGCCAGGTCGATGAAAACGGCTGCACAGTATTGTCTTTTATTTATGGCGGTTATGATATCGTTTAGTACCTTGAGCGTGGCTGAGGTGCACCCGTGACCAGCTCGGAAACCAGATTGCACAACGGAGAAGGTACGGTGGGATTTGAAATGGTCAGTGATCTGTTTGTAAACTTGGCTTTTGAAGACATTAGAAAGGCAGGGCAGGATGGATATAGGTAGAGTGCCACCTCCTTTTGAAGAGGGGGATGACCGCGGCAGCTTTCCAATCTTTAGGAATCTCGTACGATACGAAAGAGAGGTTGAGCAGACTAGTAATAAGGTTTGCAACAATGGCGGCGGATAATTTTAGAAAGAGAGGGTCCAGATTGTTAAGCCCAGCTGATTTGTACTGGTCCAGGTTTTGTAGCTCTTTCAGAACATCTGCTATCTGGATTTGGGTGAAGGAGAAGCTGGGGAGGCTTGGGCAAGTAGCTGCGGGGGGTGCGGAGCTGTGGGTTGGGGTAGCCAGGAGGAAAGCATTTATTGGTAGTGACAGTGTTTCCTAGCCTCAGTGCAGTGGGCAGCTGGGAGGAGGTGCTCTTATTCTCCATGGACTTTACAGTGTCCCAAAACTTTTTGTAGTTAGAGCTACAGGATGCAAATTTCTGTTTGAAAAAGCTAGCCTTTGCTTTCCTAACTGACTGTTTGTATTGGTTCCTGACTTCCCTGAAAAGTTGCATATCGCGGGGACTATTCGATGCTAGTGCATTACGCCACAGGATGTTTTTGTGCTAGTCGAGGGCAGTCAGGTCTGGAGTGAACCAAGGGCTAAATTAGTTCTTAGTTCTACATTTTTTTTAAAGGGGCATGCTTATTTAAGATGGTGATGAAATTACTTTTAAAGAACATCCAGGCATCCTCTAATGACGGGATGAGGTCAATATCAATCCAGGATACCCGGGCCAGGTCGATTAGAAAGGCCTACTCGCAGAAGTGTTTTAGGGAGTGTTTGACAGTGATGAGGGGTGGTCGTTTGACCGCGGACCCATAACGGATGCAGGCAATGAGGCAGTGATCGCTGAGATCCTGATTGAAAACAGCAGAGGTGTATTTGGAGGGCAAGTTGGTCAGGATAATATCTATGAGGGTGCCCATGTTTACAGATTTAGGGTTGTACCTGGTGGGTTCCTTGATAATTTGTGTGAGATTGAGGGCATTGAGAGTGCTGTGGTCTCCATCTGGTGGAGAGGCCAACTCTTAGAACAATGACCTGTTTGGAGATACAACATTTAAATCCTAAAAAGTATTGTTTTTTAAACTATTGTCTAGTAAAGGTATTCCCAAACCAGGGGTACGCGCAATGCCATCGGGGGTACGCCAAATAAAAATGTGATTCACTTTTTTTTTTAAAGACCCGTTTTCCAACGAGGCTATACATTTGGGTGAGTTTTTTTTCTTGCAGGAGTAGCATCGTTTCACTGCCAAAAATCAAATTGAACCATCTAGTGTTCAGCGAAATAACAACACAATGTCAAATACAGGTAGCCCAGTCAAATAATTAACATCCAATCACATTAACCGTTACTCTCTCGTGGGTTTACCTCTGAGGGTTTAGCGCTTGAACTAGTCACCTCATGCAAGTGCTTGGGAGTATGGCTAGGCGGTACACTGTCGTTCTTTCAGCACAAATCTAGACTTGGTTTCCTCTATCGTATTTGCTGCTCTTTCACCCCAGCTGCCAAACTAACCCTGATTCAGATGACCATCCTACCCATGCTAGATTACAGACGTAATTCACAGATCGGCAGGTAAGGGTGCTCTCGAGCGGCTAGATGTTCTTTACCATTCGGCCATCAGATTTGCCACCAATGCTCCTTATAGGACACATCACTGCACTCTATACTCCTCTGTAAACTGGCCATCTTTGTATACCTGACACAAGACCCACTGGTTGATGCTTATTTATATAACCCTCTTAGGGCCTCCCTCCCCCTATCTGAGATATCTACTGCAGCCCTCCTCCTCCACATACATCACCCGTTCTGCCAGTCACATTCTGTTAAAGGTCCCCAAAGCACACACATCCCAGGGTCCCTCCTCTTTTCAGTTCGCTGCAGCTAGCGACTGGAACGAGCTGCAAAAAACACTCAAGCTGGACAGTTTTATCTCCATCTCTTCATTCAAAGACTCAATCATGGACATTGTTACTGACAATTGTGGCTGCTTCACGTGATGTATTGCTGTCTCTACCTTTTTGCTGTTTGTGCTGTTGTCTGTGCCCAATCATGTTTGTACCCTGTTTTATGCTGCTGCCATGTTGTGTGGCTGCCATGTTGTGTTGTTGTCTTGGGTCTCTCTTTATGTAGTGTTGTGGTGTCTCTCTATATTTTTATTATCCCCGTCCCCGCAGGAGACCTTTTCCTTTTGGTAGGCCGTCATTGTAATTAATTAAGAATTTGTTCTTAACTGACTTGCCAAGTTAAATAAAGGTTACATTTAAAAAAAATGGATTGACTTTCAAGTTTTTAGTTTACGTTTTTTTCAATATGAATGATGAAATAATGTTCCATTCCATCAGGTATCTCGCTACACTTTTATGTGTCATGTGTTGAATATGCAGACAGATGGATTAAAAGTACATTTACATCGTAATACTACCAACTTTCTAGCTCCGCCCACAACTTCTGAAGTTTGTAGCGTTCCCAGAAACCATGGATTGAGTCATTCTTAGTTTTACACTTGAGACATGACTCTGCCGTTGTGCTGTAGAGTTTGTGAATTTTGTATCTTGTATAATATAGTCTTTGTTTTCCTGTATACTGGATTAAGTGTACATTTTGTTGCTCCAACTTTCCCTCCATCAGCTCTTTATAAATCCAATAGTTAATATTTTTTTCTTAGATTGTCAGTTGGATATGAAATCTGCAAGATTCTTTATATCTTCCCTATCGTATAAACATCATTTTCTGACTCAAATAACTTTCCCTCGTGGTTGCTGTGATGGCCAAAAGGTTTTATGTATTTGAAACTATCTACATTAGTCAGTCCAAAATGACTTTATATTTCTGTCATGGAAATAAATGTGTTTCCTGTTACTGAGTCATTTACGGTTTCCATGCCTTTAGTTTTCAATTTATTGATGAATTCTGAAAAACGAACCAAGGATTATTCCATAAAGTGGTGTTTCTCGGCAGTGATATTGGTTCTTGTAAAATAAGTTTCATTTTCCTCCATATCTTTACAGTGTTCTGAACTATGAAGCTGCAGATGGGAAAATTCCTGTCTTGTCCTCAAACTGAAATGTAAGAATGTGATAATTAGATGACACAATGTGATAATTAGATGACAGAATGTGTGTGTGATGTTCGGGCAGAGACACATAGGGCCTATTACATTTAGTCACATTATAATGGAGTCTGATTGATAAATACATTTAATTATTCAATATAATTCTAACTAACTACAGTATTTCAGATGTTAACATATTGAACACTGCTCAGTACAGTGTGTCTGCTTTTAACACATCACTAAGGACTACCTTCAATCAAACCTCCACAACACAAACCACCTAGTTTCTGAACAACCACAAGCTCTTCTATAGGACATGCTTTGAGTGGGAAGGGGAGTTTAGTTAGCCACGGTCTATGTCCTACTCTGACTGAGAGAGCACCTATTTACTTCCTGAAAGGCATACTACTTGTAGTTTACCACCACACGGTCTCATCATTTCGACATAGACAGGAAGTCTAACTTAATCTATATTTTGAAATGAAAACTCTGTTTCTGCTACACATCTGTTGGCTGGAAATCATCACAGGTATCTAAACTCTTCATATCTTTTACATGTAATGAATTCTAGAGTTAAAGGAGGTATACCTCTTGGACTTGGAGGTAACTACTGGGAATCCTGTTGTAAGACTAGTTATTCATCCTTTTGGAACACAAGCCATAGATTGGCATAGATGAGATACTTTGAACATGAGTGATCTGAACACAAACCATAGATGAGATACTTTGAACATGAGTGATCTGAACACAAACCATAGATGAGATACTTAGAACATGAGTGATCTGAACACAAACCATAGATGAGATACTTGAACATGAGTGATCTGAACACAAACCATAGATGAGATACTTAGAACATGAGTGATCTGAACACAAACCATAGATGAGATACTTAGAACATGAGTGATCTGAACACAAACCATAGATGAGATACTTAGAACATGAGTGATCTGAACACAAACCATAGATGAGATACTTAGAACATGAGTGATCTGAACACAAACCATAGATGAGATACTTAGAACATGAGTGATCTGAACACAAGCCATAGATGAGATACTTAGAACATGAGTGATCTGAACACAAGCCATAGATGAGATACTTAGAACATGAGTGATCTGAACACAAGCCATAGATGAGATACTTAGAACATGAGTGATCTGAACACAAACCATAGATGAGATACTTAGAACATGAGTGATCTGAACACAAACCATAGATGAGATACTTAGAACATGAGTGATCTGAACACAAACCATAGATGAGATACTTAGAACATGAGTGATCTGAACACAAACCATAGATGAGATACTTAGAACATGAGTGATCTGAACACAAACCATAGATGAGATACTTTGAACATGAGTGATCTGAACACAAACCATAGATGAGATACTTAGAACATGAGTGATCTGAACACAAACCATAGATGAGATACTTAGAACATGAGTGATCTGAACACAAACCATAGATGAGATACTTAGAACATGAGTGATCTGAACACAAACCATAGATGAGATACTTAGAACATGAGTGATCTGAACACAAACCATAGATGAGATACTTAGAACATGAGTGATCTGAACACAAACCATAGATGAGATACTTAGAACATGAGTGATCTGAACACAAACCATAGATGAGATACTTAGAACATGAGTAATCTGAACACAAACCATAGATGAGATACTTAGAACATGAGTGATCTGAACACAAACCATAGATGAGATACTTTACTTAAAAACATATTTGAGTGATCCTTGTTCTTCTTCTTAACACCTTATTAGAGATGGTAAAAGTTGTAACTGTATCACATAAGAATAAACATTTATTTGGTGCAGGCAACTTCCTGGATAATATAACTGTAAACTATGATTACTGGGCAAGAGTTATGTCCTGAGTCTGGTAAAATACTTTTCAAAAGAAGACCTTGGGTTACTGCCGCCCACATCAGGACTGACTTAAATCCTGTCCAGCATTCCAGCTAACAATGTTTGATTTAAATGTGAACCTGTTCCTCTCTCATTAGGAATCAGGGCAGAACCTTGAGTGGACCAGTATGGGTTGAAGGGGGGTTCAATATGTCTGGCTGTTGCAGAACCTCCTGAGATGATCAAAGGACTTAAATGGAAGACGGGCAGTGATATAATAGTTGATGATAAAGAGATCTCTCCTAAATACAAGGAGAAGGTGGATTATAACTCTGTGAACCATTCTCTGTGTATAAAGAATCTGTTGAAGACAGACAGTACAATGTACATTGTAAGTGCAATTAATCAGAGAGACTGGACATTTTCAACTATCACATACAGACTAAAAGTGCTGGGTGAGTTTTGTGATTTGTTTGTGCTGGTAGTCTTCTTTTTGTTTCTTTAATACAACTGTAGTCTCTAGACCACTCATGAATGTAGGTATCTCTTTCCCAACTCCATTGGTTCTTATAGATCATGTTCCCAAACCAGTCATGGATGTCACATCTCTCTTCAACACAAGTGTGGGACTCTGTGATGTCACAGTGAACTGTTCAGTTAAAGATGTCTGGATGTTGTCTGTCTGTGACAGCGGTCAGTGTACACTGTCACAACAGTCTCCGTCACTAACCGGTGGTAACATGACCATCTCCGTATTGACTGGAAGGATCCAATGTACCGGCAGCAACCACGTCAGCACACAGACCATCTCTCAACCCATGGAGGACTGTCAGTACCATTTAGCCTCCACCTTCACTGTATACCTCCATCACTGTTTAATAACCTAATAATAATATCATATCAATTCAAGTTTAATTCATTGGAATAAATTAAAAAATATGACTAAAGTTTTGACATCCTTATTGTAATTCTTCTCTAGTTAAGATTGGATTAATTCTGTCTGTATGAATCATTGTATGAACACTGTTCTTAATGTGTGTGTGTGTGTGTGTGTGTGTGTGTGTGTGTCCTCAGGTAGTGGTGAGGATGGGAAAGCCTCAGTGTTACCAGTTGACACCATTGTGGGTGGTGTTACTGTTACTGGTATATTACTCCTAGTTGCTGTGTTACTTGGTGTTGGATACATCAAACATACCAGAAGACAGAATGTCCCTAAAGAACAACATTCACTAGAAGAGGTACCTGCTCTGTCATTCATTCATCTATGCATTATACCAGACAATAGTTTTAAATAACAATCATTTTAATCATTTAAATGTTGTAATGTTTCATCTCCAAACAGGTCATTGTTCCAAGAGCTTACAACTCAGTGAACACTTCATCAGGGAGAGAAGAACCACAGCACTCTCCTGACCAGAACCAAAGCCCTCTCCTGTCCAGAACCACACCACTCTCCTGTCCAGAACCACAGCCCTCTCCTGTCCAGAACCACAGCCCTCTCCTGTCCAGAACCACAAAACTCTCCTGACCAGAACCACAGCCCTCTCCTGTCCAGAACCACAGCACTCTCCTGACCAGAACCACAGCACTCTCCTGTCCAGAACCACAGCACTCTCCTGTCCAGAACCACAGCACTCTCCTGTCCAGAACCACAGCCCTCTCCTGTCCAGAACCACAGCCCTCTCCTGTCCAGAACCACAGCACTCTCCTGACCAGAACCACAGCACTCTCCTGTCCAGAACCACAGCACTCTCCTGACCAGAACCACAGCACTCTCCTGTCCAGAACCACATCACTCTCCTGACCAGAACCACAGCAATCTCCTGTCCAGAACCACAGCCCTCTCCTGTCCAGAACCACAGCCCTCTCCTGACCAGAACCACAGCACTCTCCTGACCAGAACCACAGCCCTCTCCTGACCAGAACCACAGCCCTCTCCTGTCCAGAACCACAGAACTCTCCTGTCCAGAACCACAGCACTCTCCTGACCAGAACCACAGCACTCTCCTGTCCAGAACCACAGCACTCTAATGGACAGAACCAGAGATACAGACTGTCTACTTCACTGAGAAGAACCAGCACCAGCAGAACACCTCCAAGTTCAAACAGGAAGTGCATCACCAGACATGAGAGCAGAAGCACAGGAAGTTGGGCCTCTGATGTCACATCATACAGTCATTGGGTTACATCAGTTCTAGACCTTGTACAAAACCCATGGGACATTACACCACCCAGTGGACATGAATAATAGCAGCAGAGTAAACCTCAGGGCTTCATTAATCAACATGTGTCTAGATTCATCAACATGTGTCTAGATTCATTAACGTGTGTCTAGATTCATCAACGTGTGTCTAGATTCATCAACGTGTGTCTAGATTCATCAACGTGTGTCTAGATTCATCAACGTGTGTCTAGATTCATCAACGTGTGTCTAGATTCATCAACGTGTGTCTAGATTCATCAACGTGTGTCTAGATTCATCAACGTGTGTCTAGATTCATCAACGTGTGTCTAGATTCATCAACGTGTGTCTAGATTCATCAACGTGTGTCTAGATTCATCAACGTGTGTCTAGATTCATCAACGTGTGTCTAGATTCATCAACATGTGTCTAGATTCATCAACATGTGTCTAGATTCATCAACATGTGTCTAGATTCATCAACATGTGTCTAGATTCATCAACATGATGTGAAGTTGTTTTATACAACATACATTTCTTCATGACATATGTGTACGTTGCACGAATTCCAATTTGTTGTGGCTAACGTTAGCTAGGCTAGCTAATGTTAGCTATGCAAGGGGTTAAGGTTAGGGTTAGGGGTTAAGGTTAGGGCTAGTTAACATGCTAGCTATGTAGTTAAAGGGTTAGGTTTAGGAGTTAGGTTAAATGGTTAAGGCACGTTATTTAGCTTTTCCTCTAACCACAGCTGCTAGGCACTATTCCTTTATTGGACTCTCCTGTATTTTACAGAAAGAATTTGACTGTTTTTCAATGACAGAGACACATATAAAATGAAGGGGAGACAGAGAGAAGGAGGTACAGAGTAGGTAGGTGCCAGGACTCGTATCAACACAGGCAGGGAAATCTACATGTGCCAAGGCAGCAGCCTTAAACACAAGGCCAAGTTCAGAAACAGGTACTATTTTTAATTAGACAGGATGTGGAGCAATTCCACAACGCATTGTATTGACTGTGTAAACTTGAGGTTGAACAGTGCTGGTTCAATTCATCATTTATTTCAATTCATTGATTCAATTCATCATTTATTCATTGTTTTTTGTAAAAACAGGAACTTAAAAAGTGGGACATTCAACATTCCAAAAACACTACCAAAGTGTGATATTCAGCATTCCAAAACACAAGTTGCATTAAACTGAGACATAGCGATATGACGTTGCCACGACCAGCAGAATGAACCACATAATTTGTAGATAAGTGCGGAGCAAGACGTTGTACTCACAGAGTATATGTTAATGTGTATGGTGTGCTTCACATCAGAACATGCAGAGTTTAGCATCATGCTTCAATGCTCTTCGTTGCTGTGGAAGTCGACCCAACACGGCTCTCCCTTTAAGCGAATACACTGCAGATAATACTACATGAAATATGTTTTACATTTCTGTCCCATGGTATTACAGTCTATCATATAAAATGCTGGTCAACTGGGTGAAGTCCATTTAGTGTTGCTGTCCTGGTTTCTGCACATTGCTGTAAAGTGTTTGTACCTCAGAAGGGCCCAGTGGTTCTGGCCTCACCTCTGCTGAATCATTCACTGAAGTGTCAGCGACTTCAACGATGACTTCCTAAAGATGAGACATTACAATAACATCAAATCTTCATTCAACAAAGATTACAAAGTAAACCAATAAAATGAAAAGGCATTTAACAGGAAGTACCTGAGTTGAGTCATCTTCTTTTGAGGATATCCATCTTTGGACCTTGATGATGGCCATTATGGTGACTGCCAATCCAACACAGACAAACACTGATCGAACAATATTGGCCACAATGGTCCTGACTGATAATGCTGAAGCTTTGGCGTCCTTCTCACCAATACCTGAGATCAGTGGTGGAAAAAGTCCCAATTGTCACACATTAATAAAAGTAAAGATACCTTAATAGAAGATGACTAAAGTAAAAGTGAAAGTCACCCAGATACTACTTGAGTAAAAGTCTAAAAGTGTTTGTTTTTAAATATACTTAAGTATCAAAGTAAATGTATTTGCTAAAATATACTCCATTATCAAAAGTCACGCCCGGTTGCGGCCTGGGCGTGAACCACCAGAGTCTCTGGGTTCACGCCCAGGCTCTGTCGCAGCCGGCCGCAACCGGGAGGTCCGTGGGGCGACGCACAATTGGCATAGCGTCGTCCGGGTTAGGGAGGGTTTGGCCGGTAGGGATATCCTTGTCTCAGTATGTAAAAATGTAATAAAATGTATGCACTCTACTGTAAGTCGCTCTGGATAAGAGCGTCTGCTAAATGACTAAAATGTAAAATGTAAAATGTAAAAGTATAAATCACTTCAAATGTCTTATATAAAACAAACCTGATTTTTATATAAAACAAACCATGATTTTCTTGTTTTTTCTTTGTTTACGGATAGCCAGGGGCACAGTCCAACACTCAGACATCATTTACAAATGAAGCAGGTGTGTTTAGTGAGTCCACCAGATCAGAGGCAGTAAGGATGACTAATTGACTTAGTCATCAAAACATTGGGTGTTTATGAGCTGGCTCTAAATAAATAAAAATACTAAGCATATAACTTTGACATCCTGTGGATATATTTTTACAATGTATGATATCGCATCATATAGTATTAAACAATGACAGAGGTATTACAGAATGACTGTACAATATCAACATGAGGTTCAGCTTCTAACCTCACAGGTAGATCCTGAAATGAATGCTAGAATGGGACTTACATATGTCCTCCATGGGTTGAGAGATGGTCTGTGTGCTGACGTGGTTGCTGCTGGTGCATTGGATAGTCCCGTTGCCATTGGAGATGATGATGTTGACCCCAGACAGAGACAGTAACTGTTGTGACAGTGTACACTGACCGCTGCCACAGACAGACAACATCCAGCCATCTTTAACTGAACAGTTCACTGTGACATCACAGAGTCCCACACTTGTGTTGAAGAGAGATGTGACATCCATGACTGGTTTGGGAACATGATCTATAAGAACCAATGGAGTTGGGAAAGAGATACCTACATTCATGAGTGGTCTAGAGACTACAGTTGTATTAAAGAAACAAAAATAAGACTACCAGCACAAACAATGCATAAAACTCACCCAGCACTTTTAGTCTGTATGTGATAGATGAATCTGTCCAGTCTCTCTGATTAATTGCACCTACCATGTACATTCTACTGTCTGTGTTTAACAGATTCTTTATACACAGAGAATGGTTCACAGAGTTATAATCCACCTTTTCCTTGTATTTAGGACCAGAACCACAGCCCTCTCCTGACCAGAACCACAGAACTCTCCTGTCCAGAACCACAGCACTCTAATGGACAGAACCAGAGATACAGACTGTCTACTTCACTGAGAAGAACCAGCACCAGCAGAACACCTCCAAGTTCAAACAGGAAGCGCATCACCAGACATGAGAGCAGAAGCACAGGAAGTTGGGCCTCTGATGTCACGTCATACAGTCATTGGGTTACATCAGTACAAGACGTTACTCAGAAACTGGGACATTCACCTCAGGGCTTCATTCATCAACGTGTGTCTAGATTCATCAACATGATGTGAAGTTGTTTTATACAAAACCTTTATATTTACTAGAATGTGGTATCATTATACCATAGAGCCACATTTTTCCAGATTTGTGGCCAATTCTAAATTAACCCCTAGTTCAGCCTTACGTTCTTTAAATTGTAGAATCAGATAGTTGTACCAATCACCAATAATATGGTATTAGTTCCACCTACCCATCATTGTTGTGTATTTGAAAGGGCAGACTTGACCTCATTAGGCCACCGTAGATGGATTCTTTGAAAAAAAATTATCTATCAAGACAAAGGAGATGATCGTGGACTACAGGAAAAGGAGGGCCGAACACGCCCCCATTCACAATCGACAGAGCTGTAGTGGAGTGGGTCGAGAGCTTCAAGTTCCTTGATGTCCACATCACCAACAAACTATCATGGTCCAAACACACCAAGACAGTCGTGAAGAGGGCACGACAACACCTTTTCCCCCTCGGGAGACTGAAAAGATTTGGCATGGGTCCCCAGATACTCAAAAATTTCTATAACTGCATCATCGAGAGCATCCTGAGAGGTTGCATCACCGTCTGATATGGCAACTGCTCGGTATCCGACCGTAAGGTGCTACAGAGGGTAGTGCGTACGGTCCAGTACATCACTGGGGCAAAGCTTCTTGCCATCCTGGTCCTCTATACTAGGCGGTGTCTGAGGAAGGCCCAAGTCACCCTAGTCATAGACTGTTCACTCTGCTACTGCATGGCAAGCGTTATCGGAGCACCAAGTCCAGGTCCAAAAAGCTCCTTAACAGCTTCTACCCCCACGCCATAAGACTGCTGAACAATTTATCAAATTGCCACCCGGACTATTTGCATCGACACCCCCCTCCCCCCTTTGTTTTTACACTGCTGCTACTCGCTGTACAAGTTACCTTGACTAACCTGTACCCCCACACATTGACTCGGTACCGGTACCCCCTGTATACAGCCTCGTTATTGTTATTTTGTGTTACTTTTTTATCTTTTTAACTTTATTTAGTAAATATTTTCTTAACTTTATTTTCTTAAAACTGCATTGTTGGTTAAGGGCTTGTAAGTAAGCCTCTCACTGTAAGATCTACACCTGTTGTTTTCGGCACATGTGACAAATAAAATTTGATTTGATCGAGCCATCAAATGAAAACGTCCTTTTTACATCAGTCATCTTTTTAACTGGAACACAAGTATTTACGGTGCATTCGGAAAGTATTCAGACCCCTTGACATTTTACACATTTTGTTACCTTACAGCCTTATTCTAAAATTGATCAAATAATTTCCCCCCTCATCAATCTACACACACTACCCCATAATGTCGAAGCAAAAACAGGTTTGTAGAAATTGTGTCAAATGTATTTAAAAAAAACAACTGATATCACATTATAAGTATTCAGACCCTTTCCTCAGTACTTTGTTGAAGCACCTTTGGCAGTCATTACAGCATCAAATCTTCTTTGGTATGATGCTACAAGCTTGGCACACCTGTATTTGAGGTGTCTCCCATTCTTCTTTGTAGATCCTCTCAAGCTCTGTCAGGTTGGATGGGGGAACTTCGCTGCACAGCTATTTTCAGGTCTCTCCAGAGATGTTCGATCGTGTTCAAGTCCAGGCTCTGTCTGGGGCACTCAAGGACATTCAGAGACTTGTCCCGAAGCCACTCCTGCGTTGTCTTGGATGTGTGCTTGGGGTCGTTGTTCTGTTAGAAGGTGAACCTTCACCCCTGTCTGACATTCAGAGCGCTGTGGAGCAGGTTGTCATCTTTCTCTCTATCGAGACTAGTCTCCCAGTCCCTGCCGCTGAAAAACATCCCCACAGCATGATGCTGCCACCCCCATGCTTCACCGCAGGGATGGTGCCAGGTTTCCTCCAGACGTGACGCTTGGCATTCAGGTCAAAGAGTTCAATATTGATGTCATCAGACCAGATAAAGGACTCTCAGACCATGAGAAACAAGATTATGTGCCTTTTTGCAAACTCCAATCGGGCTGCCTTTTACTGAGGAGTGGCTTCCATCTGGCCTCTCTACCATAAAGGCCTGAGTGGTGGAGTGCTGCAGAGATGGTTGTTCCTTCTGGAAGGTTCTCCCATCTCCACAGAGGAACTCTGGAGCATTGCCTTGGTCACCTTCCTGACCAAAGCCCTTCTCCCCCCATTGCTCAGTTGGCTGGGTGGAGTTTGGCTGGGCGGCCAGCTCTTGGAAGAGTCTTGGTGGTTCCTAACTTCTTTCATTTAAGAATGATGGAGGCCACTGTGTTGTTGGGGACCTTCAATATTGCAGAAATGTTTTGGTACCCTTCCCCAGATCTGTGCCTCGACACAATCTTGTTTCAGAGCTCTACGGACAATTCCTTCGACCTAATGGCCTGGTTTTTGCTCTGACATACACTGTCAACTGTGAGACCTTATATAGACAGGTGTGTATCTTTCCAAATCATGTCCAATCAATTGAACTTACCGTGGGCTCTAATCAAGATGGAGAAACATCTCAAGGATGATCAGTGGAAACAGGATGCACCTGAGCTCAATTTCGAGTCTCATAGCAAAGGGTCTGAATACTTATGTCAAAAAGTTATTTCTGTTTTTAATTTTGAATAAATTAGCAAACATTTCGAAAAACCTGTTTTCGCTTTGTCGTTATGGGGTATTGTGTGAAGATTGATGAGGAAATCAATTTATGTAATCATTTTTATAATAGGGCTGTAACGTAACAAAATGTAGAAAATGGGAAGGGGTCTAAATACTTTCCTAATGTTTGATCTCTGTACCAATAACCTGATACTTTTTACTGTGTCTTGTCCTTCCTCTGAAGATGGAAGATACCTGTATATTGTTGGAACAGAGATGTTAAAAGTATACTTCATTCTTCTGTGGGACTTGAACAGGGCAATCTAGGATTCATTAAACAACAAAGCGGTCACAATAGCGTTAGGAATGAGACTATTTAATAGGATCTCTATGGTGGTCACCCCGTCACTTGTTAGGTAAACAATTGTAATGAAACAGCAGGGGGCAGGTCTCGAACCCTCGACCTTCTAGCCCGAGGTCCGGCGTGCTATCGACTGCTCGTGCGGCAGAGTCGATTTCCGCGCTTATAAACCCAGAGTCGTTACAATAGTAATTAGTTGCAAGGTAGCTAATTAGCTAAAATGCTAAAGTTATCCATGATGAGATTCAAACCCATAACCTCTGGGTTGCTAGATGTTTGAGTTATACACCCAACCATCCTCCCTCCTATCGTTTCTGTCTTAAATAACTTACTGTTATTTATCTGTGATTGAAATGCTCTGTGTACAAAATAGTGTACTGCACATGAAAAATACACTTCTCTTGTGCCTGTCACAAATGTCTACTTCACAATAATCTGTGATACTGCGTTGCAACACCCTCCGAGTCATTCACATTGTTCCAGTGGGAGAGCAGATTCGTACTGTTCACTTTCCTTTTGTCTCACATGTACACATCCAGACTGATTCAGACACAGTTTTAGAATTAACAAATAGATGGAGAATAACATCAATTTATTGTGTGTAATGTATGTTTGTGTGTGTTCAAGTTTGTGTAAAATACTATAAAGTATGAGTAGTAGGAAATAAAATCTTAATTTATATGTATATTTTGTAAATGCTACAAGTACATTGAAAGTGACCAAGTTATTTAGCTTTTCCTCTAACCACAGCTGCTAGGCACTATTCCTTTATTGGACTCTCCTGTATTTTACAGAAAGAATTTGACTGTTTTTCAATGACAGAGACACATATAAAATGAAGGGGAGACAGAGAGAAGGAGGTACAGAGTAGGTAGGTGCCAGGACTCGTATCAACACAGGCAGGGAAATCTACATGTACCAAGGCAGCAGCCTTAAACACAAGGCCAAGTTCAGAAACAGGTACTATTTTTAATTGGACAGGATGTGGAGCAATTCCACAACGCATTGTATTGACTGTGTAAACTTGAAGTTGAACAGTGCTGGTTCAATTAATCATTTATTTCAATTAATTGATTTAATTAATAATTTATTCATTTTTGGGGGGTAAAAACAAGAACTTAAAAAGTTTGACATTCAACATTCCAAAAACACAAGTTGCATTAAACTGAGACTTAGCGATATGACGTTGCCACGACCAGCAGAATGAACCACAGAATTTGTAGATAAGCGCGGAGCAAGACGTTGAACTCACAGAACCACAGCACTCTCCTGACCAGAACCACGGCACTCTCCTGTCCAGAACCACGGCACTCTCCTGTCCAGAACCACGGCACTCTCCTGTCCAGAACCACGGCACTCTCCTGTCCAGAACCACGGCACTCTCCTGTCCAGAACCACGGCACTCTCCTGTCCAGAACCACGGCACTCTCCTGTCCAGAACCACGGCACTCTCCTGTCCAGAACCACGGCACTCTCCTGTCCAGAACCACGGCACTCTCCTGTCCAGAACCACGGCACTCTCCTGACCAGAACAAGGAGCACATCTGAAATTGTTTTCATGTAAGTACAGTTTTCCTCCACTTTCTTTCTCCGGTCCTTATTGATGACATCTAACATGGAGGAGTTGCTGTCAATAGCCCTTTGATGCTGATTCCAAGCATACATAGCATTGATATGATGCTCTGCCTTCGAATGGAGCTTAAACCCAGAATCTTTAAAACAGCGCCCTTTTCCAGTTACAAAAACCTGACTGTGATGTGAAGGCAGATTCAGGTGTTTTGGGCAGAGAAAAATGCCTACAGGTGAAACAATAAATCCAATCTTGACTTACAGAATATTCAAGCCATGAATTGTCCTCATACCAGGAGCTGTTGAAAGCCCTTTTCCTAGTAGCATGCTGAGTTCTGGGAAATGTTTTCAAACACAGCTGTACAGGACCCTCTTCTCTGGATCTTGAAGTGTCTGAAATACACATGAAATAATGTGTCATATCTCTATGGAAATGTATAATTAAGGGATCAACAAGATTAGATACTAACAGCTGCTAACTAAAATGTGTAGTTTAAGGTATAGGTCTGGCCCACCATTGGGTCCTGTTGGAAAAGCATATCTGGTACTTGATGCAGTTGGGAGGAGCACGATGACATCTCCTGGCAGCTCTGGCTCACTGTCTTGCTCAGAGCCAGAGGTCTCTGTGTCATCCCTTGAGACATCTATTACATTGCAATAACACAAGAACCATTAGTGTGTCATCAAAATAAAAATGCCACAGCCATCAAAACAAGAACACACATGAATCAACAACCAACATTTTAAAGTGAGGCTTTATCTGACAAAATCATCTATTACAAGCTGAAGCTAAACTTAAATTCTGAACTGGGCATGTGAATGACTGCCTGGTAGATGCTCTGACCTGGTGGTGGTAGACTGGGTCCTTGTGAAGTCTGACCACACTGACTCTGACTAGCCTCATAGGGAGCTGCTCTGACCTGGTGGTGGTAGACTGGGTCCTTGTGAAGTCTGACCACACTGACTCTGACTAGCCTCATAGGGAGCTGCTCTGTGTTCTGTTTGCACCTTATCTGCCTGTTTGTGCTTCTTTAAAAAGAAGTCTGATATCTCTCCCTTTCTTTTCATGTTTAATTGACCCTGTGCAAAAATAAGACAGTCTATGGTTACATCTAAGCATCCAATTACCCACATTTTAGTCCAATCTCAATCTTAATTACAAATCACATTATCATAACTGTACCTTAAAATCAACTACCAGCCTAAGTTACTAATTAGATCATGGCTAGCCCTACTCTGCAGTAAGTAACTTAGCTAGCTATAATTTCATACACCTTTCGAATCAGTTTAGAAGTCACGTGTGCCGAATACAACAGAGTTACAGTTACTTACAGTGAAATGCAACTTACAAGCTCTAACCAACAATGCAAAAAAGGTATTAGGTGAACAATAGGTAAGTAAAGAAATAAAAACAACAATAAAAAGACAGTGAAAAATAACAGTAGCGAGGCTACATACAGGCACCGGTTAGTCGGGCTGATTGAGGTAGTATGTACATGTAGATATGGTTAAAGTGACTATGCATACATGATGAACAGAGAGTAGCAGTAGCGTAAAGGAGGGGTTGGCGGGTGGTGGGACACAATGTAGATAGCCCGGTTAGCCAATGTGCGGGGGGGGGGGGGGGGGGGGGGGCACTCGTTGGTCGTGCCAATTGAGGTAGTATGTACATGAATGTAAAGTTAAAGTGACTATGCATATATGACAAACAGAGAGTAGCAGCAGCGTAAAAGAGGGGTTGGGTGGGCACACAATGCAAACAGTCCGGGTAGCCATTTGATTACCTGTTCAGGAGTCTTATGGCTTGGTGATAGAAACTGTTGAGAAGCCTTTTTGTCCTAGACTTGGTGTAACGGATGTGAAATGGCTAGCTAGTTAGCGGTGGTGCGCGCTAATAGCCTTTCAATCGGTGACGTCACTTGCTCTGAGACCTTGAAGTAGTGGTTCCCCTTGCTCTGCAAGAGCCGCAGCTTTTGTGGAGCGATGGGTAACGATGCTTCGTGGGTGACTGTTGTTGATGTGTGCAGAGGGTCCCTGGTTCGCGAGGGGACGGACTAAAGTTAATACTGTTACATTGGCACTCCGGTACCGCTTGCCATGCGGTAGTAGAGAGAACAGTCTATGACTGGGGTGGCTGGGGTCTTTGACAATTTTTAGGGATTTCCTCTGACACGACAGCAAACAGGCTATCTGCGAATTGTGGTAATCTTTTGAGTAACGTTAACAGATTGATAATAACAATTGTTGGTTTTGAGTTAATGGATTTCAAATGGCTGAATGTTAACTTGCTGAACACGGACAGCTGTAACCTACTAGTTACCCCACATTCAGTGTTGCCAACTCCTCAGTAAGGACAGTAACTATTGGCTGTCCTAAATGACGTCATCGCCTAATTTGCGTAATTGGCCATGTGCATGTAATTGTCATGGACGCTGTAAGAGAGAGGAATAACGTCGTGGGAGAGACAAAAAGGAGTAAAAAACACCCTAAATATGTTTAGAACTACAAATGAACTTTCTTCTGTTGATTCAGTTTTTTTTATGTCACAATTCCAACCCTCCTCCTTTATCCGGGCTTGGTACCGGCAAAAGTGACCCAAAAGAGACACTGTCGGAGTTACCTAGTTTTTTATTTTAGTTCTTTACATTTACATCCCGCCCTAAATCTAAGCCAGGGAGGAAATCAGTTACGGCGGCTTCCCGCATGCACGATTCATTTGCAGTCTGGACGCGGAGGGGTGAACATCTCCTGCTCTGACTGCAGCGAGAGGACTGGGCCGTCTGTGAGTGCTTTGGGACGGTGTGGGGCCCACGGCAGCACCCGCTGCTCGTTGAGAATAGTAAGAACGATACGTGCTTTCACGTCATTGTCTCCAATAACACCAGAAAAAGTCGCTAGATTTGTCGATAGTCTCTTTTTTGAAAAGGTGTCGCTAGAGGGGTCTGAATACTCGCTTAATATAGCGACTAAGTCGCTAAATTGGCAACACTGCCCACATTAGCTAAACATTCGTATACTGTAACTTACGACACTGCACTGTATATGCGTGTATTACTAGCACAGATGTAAACATAATCAGATACGAGATCGGTTCCCAATTTAGCCTTAACATTAACTGTCTGTTAATGGAGCCAAAGGTCTAACGTTAACTTACACAGCGACAACTGCCTTGATCAGGGGCAGAACGACAGATTTTTACCTTGTCAGCTCGGTGATTTGATGTCGGTTACCGGCCCAACGCTGTAACCCACAAGGCTACCTGCCTCCCCGGAAATCACCTGCGTTGGCCGGAAATCACCTGCCTTGGCCGGGAACCAATCAACAGTAAGTATTGTTCAGGCCTGATTCTGAAGAGGTGTGGTTTGAAGTCGCAGTAAACTATATTAAGCAGCATTATTCAGCGACCGCACCCTGAAAGACGAAGAGAAACTTCATCTCTCAAAAGGAATATGAATATTCTGGGGTTTCTTCTCATTTTAAGGCTATGCATCACCATAGGTAACCTATTCATTGTATTGTGTGAAGACATCTCTTTTGATATTGGAATTAAACTGTAGAATGTAAACTTTGTGCACATAACATGGATAAATGGAAAAGTTTTGATTTTAGGCAGCAAATGACTTACTGATTTAATATGTACATTAATGACTGTCAGTGAAATACTAAATGTGATCTTGGTCCTCTCTCATTAGGAATCAGGGCAGAACCTTTAGTGGACCAGTATGGGTTGAAGGGGGGTTCAATATGTCTGGCTGTTGCAGAACCTCCTGAGATGATCAAAGGACTTAAATGGATGAAGGACAGTGATGTAATATTTGGAGACAAAGAGATCTCTCCTAAATACAAGGAGAAGGTGGACTATAACAATGATAACCATTCTCTGTGTATTAAGAATCTAATGGAAACTGACAGTGGAATTTACATGGCAAACTATCAAATAAGTTGGGAAGAATCAACTACTACATATAGACTGTTAGTGGAGGGTGAGTTATCTGCTGAGTTTTCTGCTGTACATTTAATGTGTCTGATCAGGTTCAATAATGAATGTAGGCCTAATAATTATCTGTCTCTTCTTTGGATCTTAAAACTGTCTCTTATAGATCATGTTCCCAAACCAGTCATGGATGTCACATCTCTCTTCAACACAAGTGTGGGACTCTGTGATGTCACAGTGAACTGTTCAGTTAAAGATGTCTGGATGTTGTCTGTCTGTGACAGCGGTCAGTGTACACTGTCACAACAGTCTCCGTCACTAACCGGTGGTAACATGACCATCTATGTATTGACTGGAAGGATCCAATGTACCAGCAGCAACCACGTCAGCACACAGACCATCTCTCAACCCATGGAGGACTGTCAGTACCATTTAGCCTCCACCTTCACTGTATACCTCCATCACTGTTTAATAACCTACTAATAATATCATATCAATTCAAGTTTAATTCATTGGAATAAAATAAAAAATATGACTAAAGTTTTGACATCATTATTGTAATTCTTCTCTAGTTAAGATTGGATTAATTCTGCCTGAAACTATCATCTTATGAACACTGTGTGTGTGTGTGTGTGTGTGTCCTCAGGTAGTGGTGAGGATGGGAAAGCCTCAGTGTTACCAGTTGCCACCATTGTGGGTGGTGTTACTGGTATATTACTCCTAGTTGCTGTGTTACTTGGTATTGGATACATCAAACATACCAGAAGACAGAAAATCACTAAAGAACAACATTCACTAAAAGAGGTACCTGCTCTGTCATTCATTCATATATGCATTATACTAGACAATAGATTTAAATAACAATCATTTTAATCATTTAAATGTTGTAATGTTTCATCTCCAAACAGGTCATTGTTCCAAGAGCTTACAACTCAGTGAACACTTCACCAGGGAGAGAAGAACCACAGCCCTCTCCTGTCCAGAACCACAGCCCTCTCCTGACCAGAACCACAGCACTCTCCTGTCCAGAACCACAGCCCTCTCCTGTCCAGAACCACACCACTCTCCTGACCAGAACCACAGCACTCTCCTGACCAGAACCACAGCACTCTCCTGTCCAGAACCACAGCAATCTCCTGACCAGAACCACAGCACTCTCCTTTCCAGAACCACAGCACTCTCCTGACCAGAACCACAGCACTCTCCTGACCAGAACCACAGCACTCTCCTGTCCAGAACCACAGCACTCTCCTGACCAGAACCACACCACTCTCCTGTCCAGAACCACAGCACTCTCCTGTCCAGAACCACAGCACTCTCCTGTCCAGAACCACAGCACTCTCCTGCCCAGAACCACAGCACTCTCCTAACCAGAACCACATCACTCTCCTGTCCAGAATCACAGCACTCTCCTGAGATACAGACTGTCTACTTCACTGAGAAGAACCAGCACCAGCAGAACACCTCCAAGTTCAAACAGGAAGCGCATCACCAGACATGAGAGCAGAAGCACAGGAAGTTGGGCCTCTGATGTCACGTCATACAGTCATTGGGTTACATCAGTACAAGACGTTACTCAGAAACTGGGACATTCACCTCAGGGCTTCATTCATCAACGTGTGTCTAGATTCATCAACATGATGTGAAGTTGTTTTATACAAAACCTTTATATTTACTAGAATGTGGTATCATTATACCATAGAGCCACATTTTTCCAGATTTGTGGCCAATTCCAAATTAACCCCTAGTTCAGCCTTACGTTCTTTAAATTGTATAATCAGATAGTTGTACCAATCACCAATAATATGGTATTAGTTCCACCTACCCATCATTGTTGTGTATTTGAAAGGGCAGACTTGACCTCATTAGGCCACCGTAGATGGATTCTTTGAAAAAAAATTATCTATCAAGACAAAGGAGATGATCGTGGACTACAGGAAAAGGAGGGCCGAACACGCCCCCATTCACATCGACAGGGCTGTAGTGGAGCGGGTCGAGAGCTTCAAGTTCCTTGGTGTCCACATCACCAACAAACTATCATGGTCCAAACACACCAAGACAGTCGTGAAGAGGGCACGACAACACCTTTTCCCCCTTGGGAGACTGAAAAGATTTGGCATGGGTCCCCAGATACTCAAAAAGTTCTATAACTGCATCATCGAGAGCATCCTGAGCGGTTGCATCACCGTCTGATATGGCAACTGCTCGGTATCCGACCGTAAGGTGCTACAGAGGGTAGTGCGTACGGTCCAGTACATCACTGGGGCCAAGCTTCTTGCCATCCTGGTCCTCTATACTAGGCGGTGTCTGAGGAAGGCCCAAGTCACCCTAGTCATAGACTGTTCACTCTGCTACTGCATGGCAAGCGGTATCGGAGCACCAAGTCTAGGTCCAAAAAGCTCCTTAACAGCTTCTACCCCCACGCCATAAGACTGCTGAACAATTTATCAAATTGCCACCCGGACTATTTGCATCGACACCCCCCTCCCCCCTTTGTTTTTACACTGCTGCTACTCGCTGTACAAGTTACCTTGACTAACCTGTACCCCCACACATTGACTCGGTACCGGTACCCCCTGTATACAGCCTCGTTATTGTTATTTTGTGTTACTTTTTTATCTTTTTAACTTTATTTAGTAAATATTTTCTTAACATTATTTTCTTAAAACTGCATTGTTGGTTAAGGGCTTGTAAGTAAGCCTCTCACTGTAAGATCTACACCTGTTGTTTTCGGCACATGTGACAAATAAAATTTGATTTGATCGAGCCATCAAATGAAAACGTCCTTTTTACATCAGTCATCTTTTCAACTGGAGCACAAGTATTTACGGTGCATTCGGAAAGTATTCAGACCCCTTGACTTTTTACACATTTTGTTGCCTTATTCTAAAATTGATCAAATCATTTTTCCCCTCATCAATCTACACACTACCCCATAATGTCGAAGCAAAAACAGGTTTGTAGAAATTGTGTCAAATGTATTTAAAAAAAAAAAAAACTGATATCACATTATAAGTATTCAGACCCTTTCCTCAGTACTTTGTTGAAGCACCTTTGGCAGTCATTACAGCATCAAATCTTCTTTGGTATGATGCTACAAGCTTGGCACACCTGTATTTGAGGTGTCTCCCATTCTTCTTTGCAGATCCTCTCAAGCTCTGTCAGGTTGGATGGGGGAACTTTGCTGCACAGCTATTTTCAGGTCTCTCCAGAGATGTTCGATCGTGTTCAAGTCCAGGCTCTGTCTGGGGCACTCAAGGACATTCAGAGACTTGTCCCGAAGCCACTCCTGCGTTGTCTTGGATGTGTGCTTGGGGTCGTTGTTCTGTTAGAAGGTGAACCTTCACCCCTGTCTGACATTCAGAGCGCTGTGGAGCAGGTTGTCATCTTTCTCTCTATCGAGACTAGTCTCCCAGTCCCTGCCGCTGAAAAACATCCCCACAGCATGATGCTGCCACCCCCATGCTTCACCGCAGGGATGGTGCCAGGTTTCCTCCAGACGTGACGCTTGGCATTCAGGTCAAAGAGTTCAATATTGATGTCATCAGACCAGATAAAGGACTCTCAGACCATGAGAAACAAGATTATGTGCCTTTTTGCAAACTCCAAGCGGGCTGCCTTTTACTGAGGAGTGGCTTCCATCTGGCCACTGTACCATAAAGGCCTGATTGGTGGAGTGCTGCAGAGATGGTTGTTCCTTCTGGAAGGTTCTCCCATCTCCACAGAGGAACTCTGGAGCATTGTCTTGGTCACCTTCCTGACCAAAGCCCTTCTCCCCCCATTGCTCAGTTGGCTGGGTGGAGTTTGGCTGGGCGGCCAGCTCTTGGAAGAGTCTTGGTGGTTCCTAACTTCTTTCATTTAAGAATGATGGAGGCCACTGTGTTGTTGGGGACCTTCAATATTGCAGAAATGTTTTGGTACCCTTCCCCAGATCTGTGCCTCGACACAATCCTGTTTCAGAGCTCTACGGACAATTCCTTCGACCTAATGGCCTGGTTTTTGCTCTGACATACACTGTCAACTGTGAGACCTTATATAGACAGGTGTGTATCTTTCCAAATCATGTCCAATCAATTGAACTTACCGTGGGCTCTAATCAAGATGGAGAAACATCTCAAGGATGATCAGTGGAAACAGGATGCACCTGAGCTCAATTTCGAGTCTCATAGCAAAGGGTCTGAATACTTATGTCAAAAAGTTATTTCTGTTTTTAATTTTGAATAAATTAGCAAACATTTCGAAAAACCTGTTTTCGCTTTGTCGTTATGGGGTATTGTGTGAAGATTGATGAGGAAATCAATTTATGTAATAATTTTTATAATAAGGCTGTAACGTAACAAAATGTAGAAAAAGGGAAGGGGTCTAAATACTTTCCTAATGTTTGATCTCTGTACCAATAACCTGATACTTTTTACTGTGTCTTGTCCTTCCTCTGAAGATGGAAGATACCTGTATATTGTTGGAACAGAGATGTTAAAAGTATACTTCATTCTTCTGTGGGACTTGAACAGGGCAATCTAGGATTCATTAAACAACAAAGCGGTCACAATAGCGTTAGGAATGAGACTATTTAATAGGATCTCTATGGTGGTCACCCCGTCACTTGTTAGGTAAACAATTGTAATGAAACAGCAGGGGGCAGGTCTCGAACCCTCGACCTTCTAGCCCGAGGTCCGGCGCGCTATCAACTGTGCCGCAAAAGCATGCTCGTGCGGCAGAGTCGATTTCCGCGCTTATAAACCCAGAGTCGTTAGAACAGTAATTAGTTGCAAGGTAGCTAATTAGCTAAAATGCTAAAGTTATCCATGATGAGATTCAAACCCATAACCTCTGGGTTGCTAGATGTTTGAGTTATACACCCAACCATCCTCCCTCCTATCGTTTCTGTCTTAAATAACTTACTGTTATTTATCTGTGATTGAAATGCTCTGTGTACAAAATAGTGTACTGCACATGAAAAATACACTTCTCTTGTGCCTGTCACAAATGTCTACTTCACAATAATCTGTGATACTGGGTTGCAACACCCTCTGAGTCATTCACATTGTTCCAGTGGGAGAGCAGATTCTTACTGTTCACCTTCCTTTTGTCTCACATGTACACATCCAGACTGATACAGACACAGTTTTAGAATTAACCAATAGATGGAGAATAACATCAATTTATTGTGTGTAATGTATGTTTGTGTGTGTTCAAGTTTGTGTAAAATACTATAAAGTATGAGTAGTAGGAAATGAAATCTTAATTTATGTGTATTTTGTAAATATTATGTAGCTACAAGTACATTGAAAGTGACCAAGTTATTTAGCTTTTCCTCTAACCACAGCTGCTAGGCACTATTCCTTTATTGGACTCTCCTGTATTTTACAGAAAGAATTTGACTGTTTTTCAATGACAGAGACACATATAAAATGAAGGGGAGACAGAGAGAAGGAGGTACAGAGTAGGTAGGTGCCAGGACTCGTACCAACACAGGCAGGGAAATCTACATGTGCCAAGGCAGCAGCCTTAAACACAAGGCCAAGTTCAGAAACAGGTACTATTTTTAATTGGACAGGATGTGGAGCAATTCCACAACGCATTGTATTGACTGTGTAAACTTGAAGTTGAACAGTGATGGTTTAATTAATCATTTATTTCGATTAATTGATTTAATTAATCATTTATTTCGATTAATTGATTTAATTAATCATTTATTTCAATTAATTGATTTAATTAATCATTTATTCATTTTTGGGGGGTAAAAACAAGAACTTAAGTTTGACATTCAACATTCCAAAAACACAAAAAAAGTGAAATTCAACATTCCAAAAACAGAAGTTGCATTAAACTGAGA
Source organism: Salvelinus alpinus (assembly GCF_045679555.1). Lineage (NCBI taxonomy): Eukaryota > Metazoa > Chordata > Actinopteri > Salmoniformes > Salmonidae > Salvelinus > Salvelinus alpinus. Next base: position 36,607,859 of record NC_092110.1, on the reverse strand, counting down.
CATAGCGATATGACGTTGCCACGACCAGCAGAATAAACCACATAATTTGTAGATAAGCGCGGAGCAAGACGTTGTACTCACAGAGTATATGTTAATGTGTATGGTGTGCTTCACATCAGAACATGCAGAGTTTAGCCTCATGCTTCAATGCTCTTCGTTGCTGTGGAAGTCGACCCAACACGGCTCTCCCTTTAAGCGAATACACTGCAGATAATACTACATGAAATATGTTTTACATTTCTGTCCCATGGTATTACAGTCTATCATATAAAATGCTGGTGAACTGGGTGAAGTCCATTCAGTGTTGCTGTCCTGGTTTCTGCACATTGCTGTAAAGTGTTTGTACCTCAGAAGGGCCCAGTGGTTCTGGCCTCACCTCTGCTGAATCATTCACTGAAGTGTCAGCGACTTCAACGATGACTTCTTAAAGATGAGACATTACAATAACATCAAATCTTCATTCAACAAAGATTACAAAGTAAACCAATAAAATAAAAAGGCATTTAACAGGAAGTACCTGAGTTGAGTCATCTTCTTTTGAGGATATCCATCTTTGGACCTTGATGATGGCCATTATGGTGACTGCCAATCCAACACAGACAAACACTGATCGAACAATATTGGCCACAATGGTCCTGACTGATAATGCTGAAGCTTTGGCGTCCTTCTCACCAATACCTGGGAACATTGTTGGAAAAAATACCCAATTGTCACACGTTAATAAAAATTAAGATACCTTAATAGAAGATGACTAAAGTAAAAGTGAAAGTCACCCAGAAAAAAAGTACTTGTGTTGAAGTCTAAAAGTGTTTGTTTTTAAATATTCTTAAGTATCATAGTAAATGTAATTGCTGAAATATACTTATTAAGTATCGAAAGTAAAAGTAATTTCAACATTTAAGCAAACCAGCCAGGGGCACACTTCAACACTCAGACATCATGTACAAATGAAGCATGTGTGTTTAGTGAGTCCACCAGATCAGAGGCAGTAGGGATGACCAGGGATGTTCTCTTCATAAGTGTGTGAATGGACCATTTTCCTGTCCCTCTATGCGTTCAAAATGTAACGAGTACTATTGGGTGTCAGGAAAATGTATAGAGTAAATAGTACATTCTTTTCTTTAGGAATGTAGTGAAGTAAAAGTAAAAATTATCAAACATATAAATAGTAAAGTATAGTACAGATACCCCCAAAAACTACTTAAGTAGTACTTTAAAGTATTTTTACTTAAGTACTTTACACCACTGCCTGGGACACACAATCTGGGTTACCCTCTCAAAGTCAAAAAGACAATATTTCACCAATACAATACTACACCAATACATTTGGTCTAATGTAATGATCATTGTTTAAAACAGTCAACATTACTCTACGGCAGGTAAATTTAATACACATTTTTTTTAAACGTTTTTTAATTTAACCTTTATTTTACTAGTCAAGTCAGTTTTTCAATTTTTGCCATAAATGACATTCCCAAATCTAACTGCCTGTAGCTCAGGACCTGAAGCAGGGACATGCATATTCTTGATAACATTTGATAAGAAACACTTTGAAGTTTGTGGAAATGTGAAACTAATGTAGTAGAATATAACACATTAGATCTGGTAAAAGATAATACACTTAAAAAAATACGCATTTTATATTTTATATTTTGTTCCTTCTTTTAAATGCAAGAGAAAGACCCTTATATCACTTAGGAGTCTAGGCACAGTTTTGATGTTGGCCACTAGATGGCAGCAGTGTATGTGCAACGTTTTAGACTGATCCAATGAACCATTGCATTACTGTTCAAAATGTTGTATCAAGTCTGCCCAAATATGCCGAATTGGTCAATTGTTACATTTTATAGTACATAACTATGGAAAACATACAAAAATTATATGGTAATAAAAAATGCAAGTTTACACACTCCCAGGAATGTCATAAATTAAGGATAATTAGTTTCCCTACAGACACTAACCTTCACACATCTAGATGGGCGGGTTCAAACTGTAGAGGTTCAAACTGTAGAACCCAGTTCCTACATTTTAATATAAAAATGTATCAAACAAAACTATGCTACATTTTTATATCTGGGACCCTCAGGATGACAAATCAGAGAAAGCTTACTGAATGTAAGTACATTATTTGCCTTCACAGGTGAATATATCAAACCAGTTGCCGTGACAATTTTTTTTTGCTGTTGTGCACTATCCTCAAACAATAGCATGGTATGTAGCTACTTTAAATGGACAGTGCAGTTAGATTAACAATAATTTTATCTTTCTGCCCATATAAGACATGTCTATGTCCTGGGAAATGTTCTTGTTACTTACAACGTCATGCTAATCACATAAGCACACGTTAGCTCAACCGTCCAGCAGGCAGGGGGACACCGATCCCATAGAGGTTAAGAACAAATTCTTATTTACAATGACGGCCTACCCCGGCCAAACCCGGACGATGCTGGGCCAATTGTGCGCCACCCTATGGGACTCCCAATCACGGCCGGATGCGATACACATGTATCATATCGTTCAAACAAAAGTCCTTGCAGCCAAGATTATAATAAATTGTTCCAAGTAGATGTTTGTGGTTCTAATTCCCAAAAAGAGTCCATGTAAAAAATATATCCACAGGGAAAAGCACACAAAGTATATCAGAGTTATATGCTTAGGATTTTCATTTATTTAGTGCCAGTTTATCAACACCCAACGTTTTGACTAGGATGTTTTTGTTGTTGAAATTACTAAAAAAGACCTAGTCAAAACATTGGGTGTTTATGAGCTGGCTCTAAATAAATAAAAATACTAAGCATATAATTTTGACATCCTGTGGATATACACTGCTCAAAAAAATAAAGGGAACACTTAAACAACACAATGTAACTCCAAGTCAATCACACTTCTGTGAAATCAAACTGTCCACTTAGGAAGCAACACTGATTGACAATAAATTTCACATGCTGTTGTGCAAATGGAATAGACAAAAGGTGGAAATTCTAGGCAATTAGCAAGACACCCCCAATAAAGGAGTGGTTCTGCAGGTGGTGACCACAGACCACTTCTCAGTTCCTATGCTTCCTGGCTGATGTTTTGGTCACTTTTGAATGCTGGCGGTGCTTTCACTCTAGTGGTAGCACGAGACGGAGTCTACAACCCACACAAGTGGCTCAGGTAGTGCAGCTCATCCAGGATGGCACATCAATGCGAGCTGTGGCAAGAAGGTTTGCTGTGTCTGTCAACGTAGTGTCCAGAGCATGGAGCGCTACCAGGAGACAGGCCAGTACATCAGGAGACGTGGAGGAGGCCGTAGGAGGGCAACAACACAGCAGCAGGACCGCTACCTCCGCCTTTGTGCAAGGAGGAGCACTGCCAGAGCCCTGCAAAATGACCTCCAGCAGGCCACAAATGTGTCTGCTCAAACCGTCAGAAACAGACTCCATGAGGGTGGTATGAGGGCCCGACGTCCACAGGTGGGGGTTGTGCTTACAGCCCAACACCGTGCAGGACATTTGGCATTTGCCAGAGAACACCAAGATTGGCAAATTCGCCACTGGCGCCCTGTGCTCTTCACAGATGAAAGCAGGTTCACACTGAGCACATGAGCACATGTGACAGACGTGACAGAGTCTGGAGACGCCGTGAAGAACGTTCTGCTGCCTGCAACATCCTCCAGCATGACCGGTTTGGCGGTGGGTCAGTCATGGTGTGGGGTGGCATTTCTTTGTGGGGCCGCACAGCCCTCCATGTGCTCGCCAAAGGTAGCCTGACTGCCATTAGGTACCGAGATGAGATCCTCAGACCCCTTGTGAGACCATATGCTGACACATGCACATTTGTGGCCTGCTGGAGGTCCTTTTGCAGGGCTCTGGCAGTGCTCCTCCTTGCACAAAGGCGGAGGTAGCAGTCCTGCTGCTGGGTTGTTGCCCTCCTACGGCCTCCTCCACGTCTCCTGATGTACTGGCCTGTCTCCTGGTAGCGCCTCCATGCTCTGGACACTACGCTGACAGACACAGCAAACCTTCTTGCCACAGCTCGCATTGATGTGCCATCCTGGATGAGCTGCACTACATGAGCCACTTGTGTGGGTTGTAGACTCCGTCTCATGCTATCACTAGAGTGAAAGCACCGCCAGCATTCAAAAGTGACCAAAACATCAGCCAGGAAGCATAGGAACTGAGAAGTGGTCTGTGGTCACCACCTGCAGAATCACTCCTTTATTGGGGGTGTCTTGCTAATTGCCTAGAATTTCCACCTTTTGTCTATTCCATTTGCACAACAGCATGTGAAATGTATTGTCAATCAGTGTTGCTTCCTAAGTGGACAGTTTGATTTCACAGAAGTGTGATTGACTTGGAGTTACATTGTGTTGTTTAAGTGTTCCCTTTATTTTTTTGAGCAGTGTATTTTTACAATGTATGATATCGTATCATATAGTATTAAACAATGACAGAGGTATTACAGAATGACTGTACAATATCAACATGAGGTTCAGCGTCTAACTTCACAGATCCTGAAATGAATGCTAGAATGGGACTTACATATGTCCTCCATGGGTTGAGAGATGGTCTGTGTGCTGACGTGGTTGCTGCTGGTGCATTGGATAGTCCCGTTGCCATTGGAGATGATGATGTTGACCCCAGACAAAGACAGTAACTTCTGTGACAGTGTACACTGACCGCTGCCACAGACAGACAACATCCAGCCATCTTTAACTGAACAGTTGACTGTGACATCACAGAGTCCCACACTTGTGTTGAAGAGAGATGTGACATCCATGACTGGTTTGGGAACATGATCTATAAGAACCAATGGAGTTGGGAAAGAGATACCTACATTCATGAGTGGTCTAGAGACTACAGTTGTATTAAATAAACAAAAAGAAGACTACCAGCACAAACAAATCACAAAACTCACCCAGCACCTTCAGTCTGTATGTGATAGATGAATCTGTCCAGTCTCTCTGATTAATTGCACTTCTCATGTAAATTCTACTGTCTGTGTTCAACAGATTCTTTATACACAGAGAATGGTTCACACAGTTATAATCCACCTTTTCCTTGTATTTAGGAGAGATCTCTTTATCATCAACTATTATATCACTGCCCGTCTTCCATTTAAGTCCCTTGAGAATCTCGGGTTCTGCAACAGCCAGACATATTGAACCCCCCTTCAACCCATACTGGTCCACTGAAGGTTCTGCCCTGATTCCTAATGAGAGAGGAACAGGTTCACATTGAAATCAAACATTGTTAGCTGGAATGTTGGACAAGATTTAAGTCAGTCCTGATGTGGGCGGCAGTAACCCAAGGTCTTCTTTTGAAAAGTATTTTACCAGACTCAGGACATAACTCTTGCCCAGTAATCATAGTTTACAGTTATATTATCCAGGAAGTCGCCTGCACCAAATAAATATTTATTCTTATGTGATACAGTTACAACTTTTACCATCTCTAATAAGGTGTTAAGAAGAAGAACAAGGATCACTCAAATATGTTTTTAAGTAAAGTATCTCATCTATGGTTTGTGTTCAGATCACTCATGTTCTAAGTATCTCATCTATGGCTTGTGTTCAGATCACTCATGTTCTAAGTATCTCATCTATGGTTTGTGTTCAGATCACTCATGTTCTAAGTATCTCATCTATGGTTTGTGTTCAGATCACTCATGTTCTAAGTATCTCATCTATGGTTTGTGTTCAGATCACTCATGTTCTAAGTATCTCATCTATGGTTTGTGTTCAGATCACTCATGTTCTAAGTATCTCATCTATGGTTTGTGTTCAGATCACTCATGTTCTAAGTATCTCATCTATGGTTTGTGTTCAGATCACTCATGTTCTAAGTATCTCATCTATGGTTTGTGTTCAGATCACTCATGTTCAAAGTATCTCATCTATGGTTTGTGTTCAGATCACTCATGTTCTAAGTATCTCATCTATGGTTTGTGTTCAGATCACTCATGTTCTAAGTATCTCATCTATGGTTTGTGTTCAGATCACTCATGTTCTAAGTATCTCATCTATGGTTTGTGTTCAGATCACTCATGTTCTAAGTATCTCATCTATGGTTTGTGTTCAGATCACTCATGTTCTAAGTATCTCATCTATGGTTTGTGTTCAGATCACTCATGTTCAAAGTATCTCATCTATGCCAATCTATGGCTTGTGTTCCAAAAGGATGAATAACTAGTCTTACAACAGGATTCCCAGTAGCTACCTCCAAGTCCAAGAGGTATACCTCCTTTAACTCTAGAATTCATTACATGTAAAAGTTATGTAGAGTTCAGATACCTGTGATGATTTCCAGCCAACAGATGTGCAGCAGAAACAGAGTTTTCATTTAAAAATATTGATGGATTAAGTTTGACTTCCTGTCTATGTCGAAACGATGAGACCGTGTGGTGGTGAACTACAAGTAGTATGCCTTTCAGGAAGTAAATAGGTGCTCTCTCAGTCAGAGTAGGACATAGACCGTGGCTAACTAAACTCCCCTTCCCCCACAAAGCATGTCCTATAGAAGAGCTTGTGGTTGTTCAGAAACTAGGTGGTTTGTGTTGTGGAGGTTTGATTGAAGGTAGTCCTTAGTGATGTGTTAAAAGCAGACACACTGTACTGAGCATTGTTCAATATGTTAATATCTGAAATAGTGTAGTTAGTTAGAATTATGTTGAATAACTAAATGTATTTATCAATCTGACTCCATTATCATGTGACTAAATGTAATAGGCCCTAAGTGTCTCTGCCGGAACATCACACACACATTCTGTAATTTAATTATCACATTCTGTCATCTAATTATCACATTCTGTAATATAATTATCACATTCTGTCATCTAATTATCACATTCTGTCATCTAATTATCACATTCTGTAATCTATTTATCACATTCTGTAATCTAATTATCACATTCTGTAATCTAATTATCACATTCTGTCATCTAATTATCACATTCTGTAATCTAATTATCACATTCTGTCATCTAATTATCACATTCTGTAATCTATTTATCACATTCTGTAATCTACTTATCACATTGTGTAATCTAATTATCACATTCTGTCATCTTAATTATCACATTCTGTCTTCTAATTATCACATTCTGTCATCTAATTATCACATTCTGTAATCTATTTATCACATTCGGTCTTCTAATTATCACATTCTGTAATCTAATTATCACATTCTGTCATCTAATTATCACATTCTGTCATCTAATTATCACATTCTGTCATCTAATTATCACATTCTGTAATCTATTTATCACATTCTGTAATCTACTTATCACATTGTGTAATCTAATTATCACATTCTGTCATCTTAATTATCACATTCTGTCTTCTAATTATCACATTCTGTAATCTAATTATCACATTCTGTCTTCTAATTATCACATTCTGTCTTCTAATTATCACATTCTGTAATATAATTATCACATTCTGTCATCTAATTATCACATTCTGTAATATAATTAACACATTCTGTCATCTAATTATCACATTTTGTCATCTAATTATCACATTCTGTAATATAATTATCACATTCTGTAATATAATTATCACATTCTGTAATCTAATTATCACATTCTGTCATCTAATTATCACATCCTGTCATCTAATTATCACATTCTGTCATCTAATTATCACATCCTGTCATCTAATTATCACATCCTGTCATCTAATTATCACATTCTGTCATCTAATTATCACATTCGTACATTTCAGTTTGAAGACAACAGAGGATAAGCGGCCAGCTCAACAGCCGGATTTGACCCAGTCTCTCTAAAAAGGGAATTCAATTACACATAAAACACAGCAACACATGTCAAACTGTTCATCTTTTCATGAGCTATTGACATAATCCATGCATGACAATAAAAAACTCATACAATTACATTCACAACGTCAGGTCCAGTTTTAATCACTTTCAACCTTGAGGGCTGCGAGAAATTGGAGTCGTCTCACTGTGAGGGGTGGAGTCTCCACCAATATAATAATGGGAGCGTGAAAGTTTATATGAATGAGATGTTTGGCAACTTGGGAAAGCAGTATGCCCATATCCCCATAGAAACTGTGTTTCACCATTCATTTCAGATGTGTACGGTGCTGGTTAGCTCCGTCTCCCTCGCTCTTCCCTTCATACATTATCCCAGAAATCCTAGACCCACTCCAATTTGCATACCGCCCTAACAGATCCACAGATGATGCAATCTCTATTGCACTCCACACTGCCCTTTCCCACCTGGACAAACGAAACACCTATGTGTGAATGCTATTCATTGACTACAGCTCAGCGTTCAACACCATAGGGCCGACGAAGCTCATCACTAAGCTAAGGACCCTGGGACTAAACACCTCCCTCTGCAACTGGATCCTGGACTTCCTGACGGGCTGCTCCCAGGTGGTAAGGGTAGGTAACAACACATCCGCCACGCTGATCCTCAACACGGGGGCCCCTCAGGGGTGCGTGCTCAGTCCCTTCCTGTACTCCCTGTTCATTCATGACTGCACGGCCAGGCACGACTCCAACACCATCATTAATTCTTAGGGCTAGGCGTCCCGCTAGCGGGACAACTTCCGGTGAAGCTGGAGGGCGTGCAATTAAAGTAAATAATCATAAAAGTTATGGATATTAAACATTTATGTACATACAAGTGTCTTATATCAGTTGAAAGCTTAAATTCTTGTTAATATAACTGCACTGTCCGATTTACAGTAGCCATTACAGCGAAAGCATGCCATGTGATTGTTTGAGGACGGCGCCCCACATCAAAATATTTTTCCACCGGCACAGGTTTCATAAATTCACAAATAGCGATTAAATATTCACTTACTTTTTGAAAATCTTCCTCTGATTTGTCATCCAAAGGGTCCCAGCTATAACATGTAGTGTCGTTTTGTTAGATAAAATCCTTCTTTATATCCCAAAAAGTCTGTTAGTTAGCGCCATTGATTTGAGTAATTCACTCGTTCAACATGCAGAGAAAGGAATTCAACAAATCTACCCCTGAACTTTGTTAAAACAAGTCAAAATACATTTCTATTGACTCCTCAGATACCCTAAAATGTAATCAAACTATAATATTTCATACAGAAAGAAGTATGTTCAATAGGAAAACGATATTAGCAGGTGCGTCATGTCTTCATCGCGCTCACATACACGAATTTCCAATAGTGTGTCCTAGTACTAAAACTCATTATTCTTACTTGTTTTGGAAGAAACAAGCCTGAAACCTTGAACATAGAGTGCTGACACCATGTGGAAGCCATAGGAATTGCATATTGGGAGCTAGATTTAATTATTTCCCTATACTTTCCATTGGGCTCTCAAAAAAATTAAAATCAGGTTGATTTTCTCCTACCATATTTATTGTGTTATACTCTCATACATGATTTTAACATTTCTACAAACTTCTTTCCAATGGTACCAATTATATGCATATCCTGGCTTCTGGGCCTGAGCAGCAGGCAGTTTACTTTCGGCACGTCAGTCATGCGGAAATTGAGAAAAAAGGACCCTAGCCTGAAAAAGTTTGACGATGACACAACAGTGGTAGGCCTGATCACCGACAACAACGAGACAGCCTATAGGGAGGAGGTCAGAGACCTGGCCGTGTGGTGCCAGGACAACAACCTTTCCCTCAACGTGATCAAGACAAAGGAGATGATTGTGGACTACAGGAAAAGGAGGACTGAGCACGCCCCCATTCTCATTGACGGGGCTGTAGTGGAGCAGGTTGAGAGCTTCAAGTTCCTTGGTGTCCACATCACCAACAATCTATCATGGTCCAAGCACACCAAGACAGTCGTGAAAAGGGCACGACAAAACCTATTCCCCCTCAGGAGACTGAAAAGATTTGCCATGGGTCCTCAGATCCTCATCTATGCATAGTCACTTTAATAACATATTACCTCAATTACCTCAACTAACCGGTGCCCCCGCACATTGACTCTGTACCGGTACGCTCTGTATATAGCCGCCTCGCTATTGTTATTTTACTGCTGCTCTTGTCACGCCTGTTCCCGCTCTTTCCCCCGGCGCTCAATTACACCAGGATACCCATCATTGCGCCACCATCATTACGCACAACTGCCTTCCCCGTCACGCGCATCAGAGATTATTGGACTCACCTGGACTCAATCACCTCATTACATTCCCTATATAATCACCTCGTTACCTTCCCTATATAATCACCTCATTACCTTCCCTATATCTGTCCGGTTCCCTGCTCTGTTCCCTGCTTCAGCATTAATTGTTGTTTGTTGTTGTTTACGCGCGTGCTGACGCTGTTCCTGTTTTGTTACCTGTCTGTTCCTGAATAAATGTTGACTCCCCGTACCTTCTCCAGGGTCATTACAGCGCTTTCATTATTTGTTACTTTTATTCTTATTCTTATTTTTTTAATGTTTTTTTTTTTCTTAAACTGCTTTGTTGGTTAGGCCTTGTAAGTAACCATTTCACTGTAAAGTCTACACCTTTTGTATTCGGCGCATGTGACAAATTAAATTAAATGTTACATTTTTTATTTGATGTGAATAATGATCAGACTAGAGGTCTCTGTGGTCTCAGTGTGGTGGGGCGATTGCATCCCTTTTGACACACACACACACACACACACACACACACACACACACACACACACACACACACACACACACACACACACACACACACACACACACACACACACACACACACACACACACACACACACACACACACACGGAATATGAATATTCTTAGGTTTCTTCTCATTCTATAGCTAGGTATCAACACAGGTAACATTCATTATATTATTTTTATTTTTATTGTGTGGAGGAATCTCTTTTGATTTTGGACTTGACCTCTAGAAATAATAATGTATACACATAACATGGGTAAATGGAAACATTTTGACTTCAGGCATCAAATGACGTACTGACTCAATATGTACAGTTGTAGTCGGAAGTTTACATACACCTTAGCCAAATACATTTAAACTCAGTTTTTGACAATTCCTGACATTTAATCCTAGTAAAAATTCCCTGTTTTAGGTCAGTTAGGATCACCACTTTATTTTAAGAATGTGAAATGTCAGAATAATAGTAGAGAGAATCATTTATTTCAGCTTTTATTTCAACACATTCCCAGTGGGTCAGAAGTTTACATACACTCAAATAGTATTTGGTAGCATTACCTTTAAATTGTTTAACTTGGGTCAAACGTTTCAGGTAGCTTTCCACAAGCTTCCCACAATAAGTTGGGTGAATTTTGGCCCATTCCTCCTGACATAGATGGTGTAACTGAGTCAGGTTTGTAGGCCTTGCTTGCACATGATTTTTCAGTTCTGCCCACACATTTTCTATAGGATTGAGGTCAGGGCATTGTGATGGCCACTCCAATACCTTGACTTTGTTGTCCTTAAGCCATTTTGCCACAACTTTGGAAGTATTCTTGGGGTCATTGTCCATTTGGAAGACACATTTGCGACCAATGTTTTAACTTCCTGACTGATGTCTTGAGATGTTGCTTCAATATATCCACATAATTTTCCGCCCTCATGATGCCATCTATTTTGTGAGGTGCACCTGTCCCTCCTGCAGAAAAGCACCCCCACAACATGATGCTGCCACCACCTGGCTTCATTGTGGGGATGGTGTTCTTCGGCTTGCAAGCCTCCCCCTTTTTCCTCCAAACATAACTATGGTCATTATGGCCAAACAGTTCTATTTTTGTTTCATCAGACCAGAGGACATTTTTCCAAAAAGTACAATGTTTGTCCCCGTGTGAAGTTGCAAACCGTAGTCTGGCTTTTTTTAATGGCGATTTTGGAGCAGCGGCTTCTTCCTTGCTGAGCGGCTTTTCAGGTTATGTCAACATAGGACTCGTTTTACTGTGGATATAGATACTTTTGTACCCGTTTCCTCCAGCATCTTCACAAGGTCCTTTGCTGTTGTTCTGGATTGACTTGCACTTTTCACACAAAAGTATCCTCGAGGAGGCAGAAAACGTCTCCTAAATAGAGGGGTTTGACGGCTGTGTGGTCCCATGGTTTTTATACTTGCTCTAACGGTACTCGTCCTCGTCTGATGACGAGTATGAAAGATCGGACCAATGTGCAGCGTGGTAAGTGTCCATTTGAATGAAAACAAAAAAGAGAATGACCGAGACTGAAACAGTTCTGTATGGACAAACACAGACACAGAAAACAACTACCCACAACCCATAGTGGGAAAACAGGCTACCTAAGTCTGATTCTAAATCAGAGACAACGATCGACAGCTGCCTCTGATTGAGAACCATACCAGGCCAAACACAGAAATACAAACATAGAAAAACAACATAGAATGCCCACCCCAACTCACGCCCTGACCAAACCAAAATAAAGACATAAAAAAGGAACTAAGGTCAGAACGTGACACTTGCGTACTATTGTTTGTAGAGATGAACATGGTACCTTCAGGCGTTGGACCAGACTTGTGGAGGTCTACAATTTAATTTCTGAGGTCTTGGCTGATTTCTTTTGATTTTCCCATGATGTCAAGCAAAGAGGAACTGAGTTTGAAGGTAGGCCTTGAAATACATCCACAGGTACACCTCCAATTGACTCAAATTATGTCAATTAGCCTTTCAGAAGCTTCTAAAGCCATGACATCTTTTTCTGGAATTTTCCAAGCTGTTTGAAGGCACAGTCAACTTAGTGTATGTAAACTTCTGACCCTCTGGAATTGTGATACAATGAATTATAAGTTAAATAATCTGTCTGTAAACAATTGTTGGACAAATTACTTGTGTCATGCACAAAGTAGATGTCCTAACCGACTTGCCAGAACTATAGTTTGTTAACAAGAAATTTGTGGAGTGGTTGAAAAACAAGTTTTAATGACTCCAACCTAAGTGAATGTAAACTTCCGACTTCAACTGTACATTAATGACTGTCAGTGAAATGGTAAATGTGATCTTGGTCCTCTCTCATTAGGAATCAGGGCAGAACCTTTAGTGGACCAGTATGGGTTGAAGGGGGGTTCAATATGTCTGGCTGTTGCAGAACCTCCTGAGACGATCAAAGGACTTAAATGGATGAAGGACAGTGATGTAATATTTGGAGACAAAGAGATCTCTCCTAAATACAAGGAGAAGGTGGACTATAACAATGATAACCTTTCTCTGTGTATTACAGTTTTTTTGGATTGCTTACACACTAAAATTAAAAGTAGTACACTATTAGCAAAACCTTACACTCAAGAAGCAAAACATCAGCCCATATTTGCACAACTATAAGCACATTGTCAACCTCACACTTGTTGCAAAACTCTACACACAGTGATTTGCAAAACACTAAACACACTTAACATACATTACACACAAAACTCTATCATGAAGTTACGTCCTTGCAATACCAAAGCACTGACTGTCAAATTACCACACCGTCCAACCAATTGGTTCAACACAGTCATCAGGTGTGCAAACACTCGTTTGCTTAATTGTAGACACACCAATCAGGTGTATAAGCACTATAAAAAGCAGCAGGTGAGTTCATCGGTCTTCAAGCACAATGGAAAGAGTCAGAGAAAGAGTAAGACGAGGAGGACGAGGAAGACAAGAAGGTGCTCAAAGAGGACCGAATCTGACAAATAAGATCCGCGCAACACTGGTTGACCACGTTGTCAACCACGGCCTGACGCTGAGGGAGGCTGGACTGCGAGTACAGCCAAATCTAAGCCGATATACAGTGGCAAGTGTGATGAGAACATTTCGACTGGAAAATAGGTATTGTAAAAATATCATCATATCAAAAACATCTGCACGGTTTCAGTAACTGCTTACAGTACTGTATTCTATGCACTATCAGCACTTCTGTTACCTTTTCCTGTGAAATTACTGTACTATTGTATACTGTTTTTTTTTTCTACATAGGATTGAGGGTCAGGGACGACAAGGGGGAAGGCCTCCTATGTTCACAGAACAGCAAGAGAGGGAGATAGTAAACATGGTTTTGGCCAACAATGCTATAACACTCAAGCAGCTCCAAGCTAACATTGTAAATAACCACGCCATTTTCAACGATATCCATCAGGTCTCAACATCAACACTGGCACGCATCCTAAAAAAAAAACATATTCAAATGAAGCAAATTTATCGAGTGCCTTTCGAACGCAATTCCGAAAGGGTGAAACGACTGCGGCATGATTATGCAGAGGTATGTATTCACTTTAGCAGTGTGATCTTGCATACTGTCTCATAATCTTTTACTGTACTGTAATATGTATACTAGATCTACACTGAACTACACAATTTTGCCTGACACTGTTTTTCAGAGTTTTACGAATGGATGGAGAGGAGATCCAGCATGAGTTAATTTACGTAGATGAGGCTGGGTTCAACCTGACGAGAACACGAAGGAGGGGAAGAAACATCATTGGCCACAGGGCTATAGTCAATGTCCCAGGGCAACGTGGGGGTAATATAACACTCTGTGCAGCCATTACACAGAATGGGGTCCTCCACCGCCATGCCCATATGGGCCCTTACAACACAGCACTCATACTTACATTCTTGGACCAATTGCACAACATAACAGCAGCAAATCAAATCGATCATATGCAATACATTGTTGTCTGGGACAATGTGTCTTTCCACCGCTCTGCTCTGGTTCAGAACTGGTTTCAGCAACATCCACATTTCACCGTCCTATATCTTCCACCATACTCTCCATTCCTCAACCCTATAGAAGAGTTTCTCGGCATGGCGGTGGAAGGTATATGATCTCCGTCTCCAGGCTGAGGTACCCCTCATCCAAGCCATGGAGGAGGCCTGTGACCAGATGGAGGTAGCAGCAATGCAAGGATGGATTCGTCATTCAAGACGTTTCTTTCCAAGGTGTCTTGCTAATGACAACATTGCCTGCGATGTTGATGAAATTCTCTGGCCAGATCCAGCTAGGCGAAGAGACAATGTCTAGTTATTTTTTTTAATTTTTTTTTTAACTTACAATACGTAAAGTGATGTTTGGGTACAGTATTATGAATCTCCATGTCAACATTTTGGGCGTTAGACCAAAGGGAAAGTTTTTGGATTTACAAACTACAGGCCACTAAGTACCCTGGTTTAAATGAAGATATGGATTTCTCACCCTTCCTGTAGGGTCGTGATGGGTCCATTTGCTGTCATCTAGTGGACATTTTGCTCAATTGCCCTCAGCTATGTTTGGACTGTTGTTCATGTTTTGCTGTGGTCTGGTGTACTGTGGAATATATTGCTTTCTTGTTCTGGACACTTCTCCCAGTCATGGCTAGGGTTGGAACTGCCTCTCTGGGTGTTCTGATGCTTCTAGCTTGGAGTTGTATGCTCATGATAACATAGCTACAGTATTTCACCTTTTCATGTGTATATTATTGCTTACTAGGTGTGTCCAATTTGGTAAACACTCCCTCTTCTAATTAGGGCTAATTGGAAAAGCCTTTCAAAAGAGGACATTGTATTCTCCTTTTTCTGTACTCCCTGACGAAGGCCATGCAGCCGAAACGCGTCGGTTTTTAAACAACTTTGTTTCTATTGAACATGCCATACTAATAAAGGCATTTTAATTAATTATATGAAGAGTGCCTTGGTCCTCCTTTCTTTTTGATGACCAATTTACACCTTTTACCAAAGAGCACCTTCTATCTACCAAAATATACTATAGTGTACCTTAGTAGCGCTTCCCTTCCTCCTCTTTCTAACATTTTGGGCGTGTTGAGAAATAAATGAGTTTCTTCAGTCTGCAACATTGGTCTTGTGTAGTGTTTGGTGAATGTACATTATATTTGTACTTTGTTGACAGTAGCCTACTCTAATCATAGGGAAGTAGAAGTGCTCAAGGTGTTTAAGGTTTAGCACAGCAGAGTGTAACTCGTGCAAACAGAGTATAGTAATGTGAAACGTGTGTGTTTCATATGGTAACAAAGTGTGGTTTTTAAAAAGAAGTGTATAGTTTTTACAAGAGTGTTTAATTTTGCAAAGGATCTGTATTGTTTTGCTAATTGGGTGTGTGGTTGTGCTAATTGTGTGTAGTGTTTTGAAAACACGGGCCCTGTTTTGAAAATCGTGCTTTAGCAATCAAAAAAAACTGTAAGAATCTGTTGAACACAGACAGTGGAATTTACATGGTAAACTACCAGAAAAGTTGGAAAGAGTCAACGACTACATATAGACTGTTAGTGGAGGGTGAGTTTTGGAAGGTTTCAGTTCTGGTAATGTGCTGTATTCCAGTGGATTCAATGTAGCATGGCAGCTTCAGCCTTCAACATGTAGGATGATTGATACATTTGTCTTTGGGTCCATCTCAACAGTCAGTCACCTTTCCTTATCTCCTCACCTTAATTTACACTGATGAAGTTGCATCAGGATTCAGAGTTGCATTATGGGTGAATGCAATATGGTGGACACCTTAAAAATCTCCAGATCAGTAATGCATATAGGCCCAATATTTATTTTTCTCAACTCTTATTTGGATCTTAAAACTGTCTCTTATAGATCATGTTACCAAACCAGTCATGGATGTCACATCTCTCTTCAACACAAGTGTGGGACTCTCTGACATCACAGTGAACTGTTCAGTTAAAGATGGCTGGATGTTGTCTGTCTGTGACAGCGGTCAGTGTACACTGTCACAACAGTCTCCGTCACTAACCGGTGGGAACATGACCATCTATGTATTGACTGGAAGGATCCAATGTACCAGCAGCAACCACGTCAGCACACAGACCATCTCTCAACCCATGGAGGACTGTCAGTACCATTTAGCCTCCACCTTCACTGTATACCTCCATCACTGTTTAATAACCTACTAATAATATCATATCAATTCAAGTTTAATACATTGGAATGAATAATAAATATGGACCGTTTTTATTATAAATTCAGTTGTAATTCCTCTCCAGCTATAACATGGTAATAATTCTGCTTATGTTAAACTATCGGTCTATGATGATTATTTGACCGAATCTATTGTCATTGAAGTAATTCTACAAGGATTAAACTGTCTGTTCTCTGTGTGTGACAGGTAGTGGTGAGAATTATGGACAAGCTTCCGTAATTCCAGACGTCATTATGGGTACTGTTATTGGTGGATTACTCTTAGTTGGTGGGTTAGCTGTGTTTTGTGGGGTTTCGATACATCAAATATGCCAGAAGTCGGGCAACTCCTAAATAACATTCACTATAAAAGTTATTTTCTCTTTCATTCATTTATAAATACATTATAACTACAAAAAAATTAAGAATACAAATGTTATTGTAATATTTAATGTTTTATCTCTAAGCAGATCATTGTCAAAGTGCTTACAACTCACCTGAGACACTTCCTGTCTTGGTAACTGAGAGGAAACCAGCAGATCTCAGTTGAAACAGGAAGCGCATCACCAGGTCTAAGGACCGCAGAAAAGGACTTCCTCTGAGGTCACATCATACAGTCATTGGGTTACATTGCACAGAAACTTTGGGACATTTCACTATGGCCTATGAACTACATGGATCTGAATTGGACAGGTATTAGCAATATCCCACTGGGCAAAGACTGGTGAATCAATGTCGTTTCCACGTCATTTCACCCCCAAAAAATCAATGTGATGACGTTGAAAACAGATTGGATTTGCAAACATGTAATCGACGTAAGGGGATTTCATATTTTTTCACCCAACTTTTAACCGAAATCCAATGACATGGTGAAATGTTTTGTTGATTTCACGTTGAAATCATGACAACTCAACCAAATGTAAATCAAAACAAGACGTTGAACTGACGTCTGTGCCCAGTGCGATGTTATCAGCTTGCTAGATTGAATTTCCACCATATTCAATACTACACAAGGGGGTTGGGGCATGGAGTTAATTTGGGACCGGGCATCCCGCAAAATGCAAGAATTTCCTTGTAAATGGAAGTGGAATGGAAACGGTAGCTTACATGTAGGCTGCTTCTACTACCGTGACAGGCCATAGACTGTTTAACAGGGTGCCTTACAGCTACTGCAAAATCCCTCGCCCATCACTGTCATGTTGCATACCTGAAACTGAAATATATAAATATTTGCTTCTGCCATGTTTATACCTGTATAGATAAAAGTAACCGTTATATATATTTTTAAACTGAAGCCAAGGCTTTATAAAACTGAAATATAGTTTCTAGAAAAGATAACACTTGAACAAATCATAAGGTTTCAACTTTGATTGTGTTGTTGTATTGTTGTTGTTGATGTTGTATTGTGTTGTGTTGTATTTTGTTGTGTTATATTTTGTTGTGTTGTATTGAATTGTTGTATTTTGTTGTGTTGTGTTGAATTGTTGTGTTGTGTTGTGATGTGTTGTATTGTGTTGTGTTGTATTTTGTTGTTGTTGTTGTTGCTGTGTTGTATTTTGTTGTTGTTGTGTTGTATTTTGTTGTTGCTGTTGTTGCTGTGTTGTATTTTGTTGTTGTTGTGTTGTATTTTGTTGTTGCTGTGTTGTATTTTGTTGTGTTGTATTGTTGTTGTGTTGTATTTTGCTGTGTTGTATTTTGTTGTGTTGTATTTTGTTGTGTTGTATTTTGTTGTTGTTGCTGCTGTTGTTGTTGTGTTGTATTGTTGTTGTATTGTTGTTGTATTGTGTTGTTGTTGTGTTGTATTTTGTTTTGTTGTATTGTTGTTGTATTGTGTTGTGTTGTTGTTGTGTTGTATTTTGTTTTGTTGTATTGTTGTTGTATTGTGTTGTTGTGTTGTATTTTGTTTTGTTGTATTGTGTTGTGTTGTATTGTGTTGTATTGTTGTTGTATTGTGTTGTGTTGTTGTTGTGTTGTATTGTGTTTTGTTGTATTGTTGTTGTGTTGTGTTGTGTTGTATTGTGTTGTATTTTGTTTTGTTGTATTGTTGTTGTATTGTGTTGTGTTGTTGTTGTGTTGTATTTTGTTTTGTTGTATTGTTGTTGTATTGTGTTGTGTTGTTGTTGTGTTGTATTTTGTTTTGTTGTATTGTTGTTGTATTGTGTTGTGTTGTTGTTGTGTTGTATTTTGTTTTGTTGTATTGTGTTGTGTTGTATTGTGTTGTATTGTTGTTGTATTGTGTTGTGTTGTATTGTGTTGTATTGTTGTTGTATTGTGTTGTGTTGTATTGTGTTGTATTGTTGTTGTATTGTGTTGTTGTTGTATTGTGTTGTATTTTGTTTTGTTGTATTGTTGTTGTATTGTGTTGTGTTGTATTGTTGTTGTATTGTGTTGTGTTGTTGTTGTGTTGTATTTTGTTTTGTTGTATTGTTGTTGTATTGTGTTGTGTTGTTGTTGTGTTGTATTTTGTTTTGTTGTATTGTGTTGTGTTGTATTGTGTTGTTGTTGTGTTGTATTTTGTTTTGTTGTATTGTGTTGTGTTGTATTGTGTTGTATTGTTGTTGTATTGTGTTGTGTTGTTGTTGTGTTGTATTGTGTTTTGTTGTATTGTTGTTGTATTGTATTGTGTTGTGTTGTATTGTTGTTGTATTGTGTTGTGTTGTATTGTTGTTGTATTGTGTTGTATTGTGTTGTATTTTGTTTTGTTGTATTGTGTTGTGTTGTTGTGTTGTATTGTGTTTTGTTGTATTGTTGTTGTATTGTGTTGTGTTGTATTGTGTTGTATTTTTTGTTGTTGTATTGTGTTGTGTTGTATTGTTGTTGTATTGTGTTGTGTTGTATTGTTGTTGTGTTGTATTGTTGTTGTATTGTTGTTGTGTTGTATTGTTGTTGTATTGTGTTGTGTTGTTGTTGTGTTGTATTTTGTTTTGTTGTATTGTGTTGTGTTGTATTGTGTTGTATTTTTGTTGTGTTGTGTTGTATTGTGTTTTGTTGTATTGTTGTTGTATTGTGTTGTATTGTGTTGTGTTGTATTGTGTTGTATTGTGTTGTATTTTGTTTTGTTGTATTGTTGTTGTATTGTGTTGTGTTGTATTGTGTTGTATTTTGTTTTGTATTGTTGTGGTGTATTGTATTGTGTTGTATTGTATTGTATTGTGTTGTGTTGTGTTGTATTGTTGTTGTATTGTTGTTGTATTGTGTTGTATTTTGTTTTTTATGATCGATGGCTGTTTCCTCTTGGCCAGGGTTCCCTTGAAAAAGAGAGTCTTATCTCGATGGGAGTCACCTGGATAAATAAAGAATAAATACTTGAACATGCTGATGTTATTGCCAACTGCCTTCTGTTTGTTTAGCCTACTTAAAACAAGGCTGTAATCACATCAAATAGGCTTGTGCTTCTAGGCCTACTGCAATGGTGCAAAATGTACCTGGCCTACTGCAATGGTGCAGTTTGTTATAAGGCTTAATTGATTCACTTGAAAGAAATAGCAGTTGAATTACCAGAAAATAAATACTATTTATCAGTTCAGACAATCGAAACATCAGCTGTGTAGTTTTGAGGAGAACACACCCAGGATTCCATGAGATCATGTCAAATCTAGATACGTATTAGGTTTAAAGTTCAGATACTGAACCAAAAACTCAACACGAGGCCAAACATGAACCCTCCCCAGCTATCACACTGACTGATGCAATACATTCTCTTCCACTGAATTTTTCTCAGTGAAAATAGATCATACACTTGGCAATAAAGTCATTCAGATTAATATACTGTCTATTTCTTTTCATTTCTTTTACTATTATTCATGTATTTCCTTATTCTGCATATGGTAGCTGTGACTTCTCCATTTGTGGGGTAAAAATTTAGAAGCAATTTGTTTTACACTTAATTCCTGATAAATATTGAATGTGGCTAGTAGTGCCGCTTTCATAAATATAGAGGAAGGGTGACTTTGTTACCCAAATCTAGTTAACCTCTACTGCGTGTACTGTGGTGCTCCCGGTCCTCAGACCTCTTCATGCTAGTATAATAACAATACAATGAATATCAATATATCATTATGTGGTTACTTAATTTTTTTTGCATATCCCTACTTCCCCTGAGACACTCTCAGAGAGTTGGGTCATGGCTAGGGTAATGACAATATCATCTATCATTTCTAATTACCAGGTCTGTCTTGAGGACAAAATATGTTCAATGTAATTACACAAAGAAGAAGAAGAACAAAGAAGAAGAACAAAGAAGAAGAAGCGGTAAAAAACTAAATCCACAAATCCCAGACTTCAGCTTTAGTTCAACACTATCCTGAAAAAAAGGAACAACTTACTCTGTTAAAAGGAAACATGACAGACATCTATTTTATTGTCTTTGGCAAACTCAGGTGTTACAGATGTGTGACAGGCACTCTCTAACCAACTCTAGTGCATACCAGAAGTGTGCTTACAGAATCATTCTGGGCAGGGCATACCAGATATGAAGATGCTCTGACTTCAATCACTGCCCTCACTCCAGGACTGCAAAAATCACTGAAGTTGGAGACTTATATCTCCCTCACTAACTTTAATAAGCATCAGCTATCTGAGCAGCTTACCGATCGCTGCTGCTGTACATAGCCCATCTGTAAATAGCCCATCCAATCTACCTACCTCATCCCCATATTGTTTTTATTAACTTTTTTTCTCTCTTTTGCACACCAGTATTTCTACTTGCACATCATCATCTGCACATCTATCATTCCAAATGTTAATTTTCTAAATTGTAATTACTTCGCTACTATGGCCTATTTATTGCCTTACCTCCTCACGCCATTTGCATAAACTCTATATAGATTTTTCTATTGTGTTATTGACTGTACGTTTGTTTATGTGTAACTCTGTGTTGTTGTTTTTGTCGCACTGCTTTGCTTTATCTTGGCCAGGTCACAGTTGTAAATGAGAACTTGTTCTCAACTGGCCTACCTGGTTAAATAAAGGTTAAATATAAAAAAATTTAAAGAGAGACTGGACTTGGGCCTGGACTTTGGGCCTGGACTTTGCAGTCTCCCTGTTTAAATCCCCCTTCAGAGACTGGTTACCTGCCTGTCTATTCCACAGGCCAGGACTGAGTAAGGTCTGTGTCCTCTCTCTACACAGCCTGACCCACCTCCCGGACAAACTAGTGGCGCGTCTCCTGGTCTTCTAGTCTCCTCAAGTGACAATTAAACACTCTAGATGGCATATAGTCCTTTGCCTCTTCACAGACTAACACACTAGTCATGCTTGACCATTACCTTGTAGAGGGATATCAGGTTGTTTTCCATCAAGGCAAATGACCAGCTATCCTGTTACAGGTGTGAAAACAGAGATAACCTCCAATGATCCAGTGTCTCCTCTCTTTCAAGGCCATCTTTTTTAACCTGGACTCCTGCTGCAGAATGTACCTGGCCTCCTGCTGCAGAATGTACCTGGCCTCCTGCTGCAGAATGTACCTGGCCTCCTGCTGCAGAATGTACCTGGCCTCCTGCTGCAGAATGTACCTGGCCTACAACTGCAGAATGTACCTGGCCTCCTGCTGCAGAATGTACCTGGCCTCCTGCTGCAGAATGTACCCATCCTCCTGCTGCATGAAGGTACCTGGCCTACAACTGCAGAATGTACCTGGCCTCCTGCTGCAGAATGTACCTGGCCTCCTGCTGCAGAATGTACCCATCCTCCTGCTGCATGAAGGTACCTGGCCTCCTGCTGCAGAATGTAACTTTCCTCCTGCTGCAGAAGGTACCTAGCCTCCTGCTGCAGAATTTACCTTTTCTCCTGCTGCATGAAGGTACCTGGCTTACAACTGCAGAATGTACCTGGTCTCCTGCTGCAGAATGTACCTGGCCTCCTGCTGCAGAATGTACCTGGCCTCCTGCTGCAGAATGTACCTGTCCTTCTGCTGCAGAATGTACGCATCTTCCTGCTGCAGAATTTACCTGTCCTCCTGATGAATAAGGTACCTGTCCTCCTGCTGCAGAATGTACCTGTCCTCCTGCTGCAGAATGTACCTGTCCTCCTGCTGCAGAATGTACCTGTCC
This sequence comes from Salvelinus alpinus, assembly GCF_045679555.1. Classification (NCBI taxonomy): domain Eukaryota; kingdom Metazoa; phylum Chordata; class Actinopteri; order Salmoniformes; family Salmonidae; genus Salvelinus; species Salvelinus alpinus. Next base: position 36,585,013 of record NC_092110.1, on the reverse strand, counting down.
TCATGCTGCAGAATGTACCTGTCTCTGGCCTGCAGAGATAACAGGATGGGATTCTTTTTAGGCAAGTTAGATACCTGAGGCAGCTGGAATCGTAGCCAGTCCACCTCAACATGGTATGGACTCTATTCAGAGTTGGAGGTCCTGTATGTCAGTCCAGACACGATGCACTCTGATGCACTGAACAAGTTCACTGAAAAATGTGTCAAAGCTGCCACCCAGTGGTTCTCTCTGATACACTGTAACCCAGTGGATACTACAGTACTGTAACCTCTAACCCAGTGGATACTACAGTACTGTAACCTCTAACCCAGTGGATACTACTGTACTGTAACCTCTAACCCAGTGGATACTACTGTAACCGCTAACCCAGTGGATACTACAGTACTGTAACCGCTAACCCAGTGGATACTACTGTACTGTAACCTCTAACCCAGTGGATACTACTGTAACCTCTAACCCAGTGGATACTACTGTAACCTCTAACCCAGGGGATACTACTGTAACCTCTAACCCAGGGGATACTACTGTAACCTCTAACCCAGTGGATACTACTGTAACCTCTAACCCAGTGGATACTACTGTAACCTCTAACCCAGGGGATACTACTGTAACCTCTAACCCAGGGGATACTACTGTAACCTCTAACCCAGTGGATACTACTGTAACCGCTAACCCAGTGGATACTACTGTAACCTCTAACCCAGTGGATACTACTGTAACCTCTAACCCAGTGGATACTACTGTAACCTCTAACCCAGTGGATACTACTGTAACCGCTAACCCAGTGGATACTACTGTAACCTCTAACCCAGGGGATACTACTGTAACCTCTAACCCAGTGGATACTACTGTACTGTAACCTCTAACCCAGTGGATACTACAGTACTGTAACCTCTAACCCAGGGGATACTACTGTAACCTCTAACCCAGGGGATACTACAGTACTGTAACCGCTAACCCAGTGGATACTACTGTAACCTCTAACCCAGTGGATACTACTGTAACCTCTAACCCAGTGGATACTACTGTAACCTCTAACCCAGTGGATACTACTGTAATCTCTAACCCAGGGGATACTACTGTAACCGCTAACCCAGTGGATATTACTGTAACCTCTAACCCAGGGGATACTACTGTAACCTCTAACCCAGTGGATACTACTGTAACCGCTAACCCAGTGGATACTACTGTAACCTCTAACCCAGTGGATACTACTGTAACCTCTAACCCAGTGGATACTACTGTAACCTCTAACCCAGTGGATACTACTGTAACCGCTACCCCAGTGGATACTACTGTAACCGCTAACCCAGGGGATACTACTGTAACCTCTAACCCAGTGGTTACTACTGTACCTCTAACCCAGGGGATACTACTGTAACCTCTAACCCAGGGGATACTACTGTAACCTCTAACCCAGGGGATACTACTGTAACCTCTAACCCAGTGGATATTACTGTAACCTCTAACCCAGTGGATACTACTGTAACCTCTACCCCAGTTGATACTACTGTAACCTCTAACCCAGTGGATACTACTGTAACCTCTAACCCAGTGGATACTACTGTAACCTCTAACCCAGTGGATACTACTGTAACCTCTAACCCAGTGGATACTACTGTAACCTCTAACCCAGTGGATACTACTGTAACCTCTAACCCAGGGGATACTACTGTAACCTCTAACCCAGTGGATACTACAGTACTGTAACCGCTAACCCAGTGGATACTACTGTAACCTCTAACCCAGGGGATACTACTGTAACCTCTAACCCAGTGGATACTACTGTAACCTCTAACCCAGTGGATACTACTGTAACCTCTAACCCAGGGGATACTACTGTAACCTCTAACCCAGTGGATACTACTGTAACCTCTAACCCAGTGGATACTACTGTAACCGCTAACCCAGTGGATATTACTGTAACCTCTAACCCAGTGGATACTACTGTAACCTCTAACCCAGTGGATACTACTGTAACCTCTAACCCAGGGGATACTACTGTAACCTCTAACCCAGTGGTGACAAACTCCAATTCCTGGAGGGCAGTGTGTCTGCTGATTTTTGTTATTTCCTTTAAATTTGTGTCCAATAAAGACCAAGACAACCAGGTGAGGGGAGCTCCTAACTAATCAATGGCCCTTAAGTGATCAATAAGTACAAGGGAGTCTATAGTCTTGCAATAACATGCATTGTGCATGGTCTTTGAAAAGTGCAATAATGTGACGTCAACCACTAGGTGTCAGCACCTATTCACAACTGAAGTCAACTACTTTAAGAGGGGCCCAGTGCTTTCAGATCAGTGGCCCATTTGATTTATTACTTTTTTCATCAGTTCAATTGTACACTTTTGCCACAAAATGTAAATAGTAGAAATAGCTTTTTTATGATATTATGATTTTACCATTATTTTGTTTAATAATGAGAACTGCCAAATAATGGTGGGTTGGCTACTTCCCTACCTCTAGGTATAAAGAGGTTCAAAGGTCAAGAAGGAGTTAATTTGCTGCCTGGAAATTATTTTGATAGGTCCTCTCTCAGGTTCTATAGTATCAGAACAGAATTAGGCCGATACCCGCTAACTGTCAAAATCCAGAAAAAAACTGTTAAATCCTACAACCACCTAATAGGAAAAGATTCCCAAACCTTCCATAACAAAGCCATCATCTACAGAGAGTTGAACCTGGAGAAGAGTCTCCTAAGCAAACTGGTCCTGGGGCTCTGTTCACAAACACAAACACACTCCACAGAGCCACAGGACATCAACACAATTAGACCCAACCAAATCATGAGAGAAAAAAAGGATCATTAGATAATTACTGGACACATTGGAAAGAATTAACAAAAAACTGAGCAAACTAGAATGTTATTTGGCCCTAAACAGAGAGTACACAGTGGCAGAATACCTGACCACTGTGACTGATCCGAACTTAAGGAAAGCTTTGACTATGTACAGATTCAGTGAGCATAGCCTTGCTATTGAGAAAGGCCGCCGTAGGCAGACCTGGCTCTCAAGAGAAGACAGGCTATGTGCACACTGCCCACAAAATGAGGTGGAAACTGAGCTGCACTTCATAACCTCCTTCCCAATGTATGACCATATTAGAGACATATATTTCCCTCAGATTACACAGATCCACAAAGAATTCGAAAACAAACCCAATTTTGATAAACTCCCATATCTACTGAGTGAAATACCACAGTGTGCCATCACAGCAGCAAGATTTATGACCTGTTGCCACAAGAAAAGGTCAACCAGTGAAGAACAAACACCATAGGAAATATAACCCATATTTATGTTTCTTTATTTTCCCTTTTTTTTTTACTTATATTTGCACATTGTTACAACAGTGTATATAGACATAATATTTTTGGCTTTTTGGAACTTCTGTGAGTGTAATGTTTCCTGTAAAAATGTTTTGTTTATTTCACTTTTGTTTATTATCTACTTCACTTGCTTTGGCAATGTTACATGTGTTCCCATGCCAATAAAGCCACTTGAACTGAAAACCACTAGGTGGCAGCATTGTCCATTTTTGGGGGGAACTAGTTCGGCGCATCAGAGTGCATGGTGTCTGGACTGGATCTATGTCATGGTTCCGTAACATACTGTATAGATAGATTGCTAGATTGACTACTTAGAAGTAATAATTTACCTATATCACAAAAAAAACAAAAAAACATGGGATATATTAGTCTCCAGAAATGCGAAGCATTTAAGGTCTGACATCGAGATTCATTGTGACAAAGCTATTGACTGTGGCAGGATGGGTGAAAATGATTAGGCTACAAACACAGCTATAGGCAGTCTGACCTGTTGTGATGTATTCAGTTGGGCTGATTAGATATAATAAGAGTATATTATATCATACAAGTAGTGTAATTTGCAACTAGGTGTCAACTCCTCTGAATAGCATCATCGTTACCACATAGAGATTGCTGCTTATGTTACGGCTCATGGAAAAACTGAGAGAGATACAGGAAACACCCCGTCATTTGATTTCCAACCACAAGACCTCAATCTTCTATTTAATACAGGTACATCCTGTCATATCAAAGTATGTCATTCAATCATAAGAGAACCTCAAGCCAATCATCTACCATACTTAGCTATATAAATATATATGCATCCCGAACGGCACCCTATTCCCTATATCGAGCACTACTATGGCCATATGTAGTGCCCTATAAAGGGTATGGCCATATGTAGTGCACTATAAAGGGTATGGCCATATGTAGTGCACTATAAAGGGTATGGCCATATGTAGTGCACTATAAAGGGTATGGCCATATGTAGTGCACTATAAAGGGTATGGCCATATGTAGTGCACTATAAAGGGAATAGGGTGCCATTTGGGACGCCCAAACCTAAAGTTAAACAAAGAAAAAAAAGCTACAGCACTTCACAGAACGTTCACAACATTTTGTCATTTTATTACATAAAAACGTACATACAACCCAGACTTTGATTTAAAAAAGAAAAAGTTTATAAAACTCAGCAATTATTTGACATTGTCCGTAGAAATAAACAATCCCTACAAACATTTACAATCAACTCTATTACAGAGTTGTGATTCTAACCAAGGACCCCCACACAAGACCACATTCATTTAACCCATCTCCTTCACAGATCACAGTGACCAAAATAGATCTTTACACAATTTGACCAAGTTGCGAAAACCTTCAAATTATAAGATAACAGAGGATATGAAGAGAGAATTAAGTGATAGGGTTTTAGGACTGGCTAGGAGAGGAGGGAAGGGAGGAAGGATGGGGGAGGTGTAACAAAATATTGGAAGGTCAATCTAAAAGGTTTTGTTTGGAATGTAAACACAAAAAGATAAATCAACAAAGCTTGATGTATCGATACATTCAGAGGGATACAAAACCCCAACTGAGAGGGACAGAGACAGAGAGAGACAGAGAGAGAGAGAAGGACAGAGAGAGAGACAGAGAGGGACAGAGACAGAGAGAGAGAGAAAGAGGGACAGAGGCAGAGAGAGAGAGAGAGGGACAGAGACAGAGAGAGAGAGAGAGAGAGAGAGAGAGAGAGAGAGAGAGAGAGAGAGAGAGAGGGACAGAGGCAGAGAGAGAGAGAGACAGAGAGAGAGGGACAGAGGCAGAGAGAGAGACAGACAGAGAGGGACAGAGACAGAGAGAGGGACAGAGACAGAGCGAGAGAGAGGGACAGAGACAGAGCGAGAGAGGGACAGAGGCAGAGAGAGAGCCCATTCAAATCTTTTTCTGCTTTGGTGTGTTGTTTATGTCACTTCTGGTGACAAGAGGACAGAAAACAAGAGGGTGATCCATCCATCCATCTGAGAACTAAAGAGTCCTCTTTTCTCCCACTCTAAATACCTATCCCAGACCTTCTTTCTGGCCCTCTTGTTCTCTTGCCCAGATCTGAGAACTAAAGAGGCCTCTTCTCTCCCACTCTAAATACCTATCCCAGACCATCTTTCTGGCCCTATTGTCCTCTTGCCCAGAGTGAAGTGGAGATGTGTTTCTCTGCACCTGCACACAGAGAGAAAGGGAAGACAAAGTTAAGTCAGGACAGTGCTCTCTCTCTGCCTCTCTCACACTCCCTCCCTCCGCCTTGGAGGTGGAACAGACAGACTGGCGCCTGGTGTGGAACTTTCACTAACCCCAGGCTGATAGCAATGAATCCACCACACATTCACTAACCCCAGGCTGATAGCAATGAATCCACCACACATTCACCAACCCCAGGCTGATAGCAATGAATTCACCACACATTCACTGGCTTGGCTAATTGGCAACCATGGTGAGTGGGAGATAAGAGAGGAAAGGGGACTAGACTATTTCCCTGCATATCAATGCCCCCTTCATTTCCAGTAACAGTGCCTGACATTGCTATTTATTGCTATGAATCATCTTAGAAAATAAGGCTACATCATTTTTTTTTTTTAGAGGTATGCAGTTTGTTGACACAGTTTCATTGAAGCAGTTCATTGCCATTGCCAGCCACGTCACAGCAAGTCGGTTATTATATTGGATACATGTAATGCAACAGTAATAACACAAGCATAGATGACTATAGATTGGCTACATACCATATATGGACGTTATAGGCCTATTCCTCCTCTTTAACGGCACAACCGTCCATCTTCTTGGGAGAAATTGCGTGCAAGGTCTGCATTCTTCGTGGGAAAAAAAATAAGAGAAATATTATAGCCGCTAACACCGAAATTATTAGCCTCACTGACAGCAAGACATAAACAAGGACGCGTGCAGTAGATGTATTTATGGTTACATGTAATGCAACGACATAACAGTCGAGGCCTGCACTGATATTTGGTTATATTTTGATCGTGCATCATGTAACAATGTGACAGTTAACATAAATGCTTTCCAACATCACATAGGCTATTGTTCATATGTTAACACAGCAAAAATAAAAGCTACGTTTTCCTTTACGTACGCGTCAATTTGATACAACGGAAACTATGAGACAATGCAATAAATCCAACATAACGGGGGCGGGAGCGGGTAACCATCCTCACCTTTAGTGACAGCACCAAATCAGGCGTGGTTGTCGCTGAAGACTCGTCTTCCAGCGCGATTTGTAGGTCGAATATGTAGTCGATGACGTGTTGCAGAATTTCCACTTGGCTGACGGACTTGTTCTGTGGGATGCTCGGTACCAGCTCCTTCAGTTTGGAGTAGCAGTCATTCATATCGCACAACGCGCCCACGGGTTCCTCCATAGATGGCTTATTCCGGGTGATGGAGAGGCTCTGCTCCGAAATGCAGCGGACAGCTTCGTAGCAGCTTCTGACAGATCTCATAGGACTGATGGCTTTCATGTTTTTAAAGTAGCCTACAATTAGTTAATTCAATGTGACAAGTGAGAGGCTAAGGTGAGAGGCTAAGGCAACAACCAGCTACTGTACTTCGGTGTTGGTGTGAGGGTGGCTTTATACACCCTTGTCAGTCAGTCGCCGCCCATTCTCACAAATAAATACACCCTCGTGCTCTGATTAGCCAGTGTGGAGACTTCCTGGTTGTTCTGAGAAGCTTGGGGTTTATGATTGGCTGTTCAAACGTCACCTACGGGGGCGAGGTAGGGGGGGGGGGGGGGGGGGGGAACAGAAGGAATGAGAAATTCAAGCAATAATGCTAGTCAATCCTATCGGCAATTACACTCCTCATTTCAGGTAATAGTCTATAATCAACAAAACATAATTTTGGTGAGCACTGAATACATAAACTATCCAACAAGACACATTCTACTTGGTTAATAGACCCAAATATGTCTGTTTTGCTCACTGACAGATTGTGCCTGTGCCAAGACAAATGTAGGCTTACTCTCTGGATCTTCTTCCTTTATCAAATTGAAGCCACGCGTTACCGTTACGGTTTTAACGCCAATGCGTTCCTCTCATGACTTTGCAGACATCGTGGCGTCAGTAATTATTTTTCCACCTCTTTGGCATCACATGATTTTAAGACTTGTCAAGCCTTGAAAATCCTATAATTATAAGCCGTTTAAAAAGTGATGGTTTTCACATTTCTTCATCCAAAAGATGTTGTATAGGCCTAGCTGGATATTGTCTATACCACTATCAATTAATCTTCTTTGATATTTTTAATGTCAAATAAAATAAAGATAAAACAAAAACGAAATCCATACTAATGTGAAAGCTGCAGTTAACCATGACAGAGAACAACATTCGGGCTATGTTGTTGTGAATAAACTTCGGGATGAACACTAACTCAAAATAAGTTCTATATTCTTCTCTTTCTTTTTAACCCCTGCATTTTTTTTGTCAAACCGTGTCCCCTCTGTTCCTATTTGGTCTTATTTTCCCTTTTCTCACAATCCTGTTTTGTGGAGGAATGTACCCTCGCGCCAGCTGTGTGTCCTATTCCACCCCAGCTGTGTTGATCTAACGCGCCCGTCCCAGACAGCCTGGCGCCAGTCTCCCGACGTCATCCATTCACCCGCTCCAACGCGCCGCTCTGGCAAAAGGCCCACCCTACCAGAACTTCCTCACCGATATATTTTACTGGGCCCGTCACTCAAAGTCCTGGGTCTGCCCACTGTTCTCTGTTGCTGCAGCTCACTGAGCTTTGTTCCGACCTCTAATGCATGAGAATAAGAATATGCTGACTCCTTAAAAATAACTAATTTGGTTCCTCTCCTCTGAAGGCGCAACCATATCTTTGTTAATGTCAATACTAGCATTAGATAACACTGGGGCCAATGGGTTGGTTTACACATCATCTGATTAAAGAGGGAGTAAATATTTGTCATCAATTGGGAAAACCAAGGATATAGCAATGCTTCACTTAAAAGACACAAACATAGAAAAACAAGATTTAGGAGTGAGTTTTCATCCTCGCAATTTTTATATTTTGAACAAATAGAAGTTTAGCCTAATTGTTTTATGTTGGATAAAGATACATTCGTGCGTAAATATGCGCCAGTGGAGTTGGCCCAATGGCCCGCCCCTTTTCAGCGGTTGCACAGATGTTCATGTCAGCGTGTAGGCTGCCACCCCCCCTTGTTGACCCCTAATGACTACAAGTCATTCAACGACCTCACTCAAGAGCAAACTACTAATTTTATACCGTGTGACCAGAGTATTTTAAAAATACATTTTGTGAACGTTACTGGTTGTCCAAACAAGACTTCTAAACCTCAGATATCTGTCTTAAATATGTCAAGGGGAGGAGGGGGGACAAATATTGTCCTAAAATCGCTGGCATGGTGAGAAAATGACTATTTATACATGTGTTCTGTATAAAGCAACATCATATTATTATATATGCGTAAAAATAAAATATATTAAAATTAGAAGAATATGGTGGCAAACAAAGTTAGCCTACATGAAACGACAAGAATAAAAAAAAAATACAATTATATTGCTGCACATTATAATCACTTTCTACGCGCTGGATGTAAAAACAAAAAGTGCATAAGCATTGGGTGCGCTCACCACCCGGGACTATTTATTGCCTATGTGCAGATTCCTGGGCTCTGAATCCGTGTGACACTGGTGCGTCTGGGCCGGGATCAGGTGCCCTCGCGCCACGCTGTCGGAAAGGCCCCAACACAATCGAGGCTCTCTTTCAATGGATGGGAGAATTTCGAGACTGGCGTCAGTGAGTCTGCCTCGCTCCGCATCCCCGCCCTCTCACTCTCCCCCCCCCCCCCCCCCGGTTCTCTGTGCAGCTGGACGCAGACAATCAAGCTATCAACAATCGCCATGCATAATTAGCATCGCCCTCCTCTCCCCACCCCACCTGCCCCCTTCGTAACCCCTGTCGCTTCCCCCTCGTTTCTACCCAAAGAAAACCATTCAAGGCGTTCCTTCTTAATCCGCCGTCAACAAAGACCCTCTATTTCTTCTGGTAACAACAGAGGAGAGGGAAGCTAAAAGTCCAGTCATCACGTGGAGAGAGATAGCCGCACACTCACACACATTACGTTGGAAAGGCAGGCAATTGAAGACAAAATAAGGTTTTCCCCACAAGTATCACTGGGTAATTTACTGACACTTCATTCGTTGTATCTGTAGTGTAGTTCACCCTATCACCCCTCCTCTCCTGGGTCTGTCTGGCATCAAAGAAGAGCCTTGAGGGTCCTCAGCTTTGAGGGGTTCAGAAATTCCAATGCTCTCTCTCTCTCTGATGCTTCTGAATCCAACTGCCAAATGATATATGCAAACTCTGACAATAATATCTAACTCTGATAATATATTTCTGATAATAACTAATATTATATTAATTTGTGGATTTTGAGAATTTCACATGATCACATGAACATGAATAAATGTCCATTTCATAGAGCATAACAGGCATTACATAAACCATGTAGCATAACTGGCATTACATAAACCATGCAGCATGACTGGCATTACCTAAACCATATAGCATAACTGGCATTACATAAACCATGCAGCATGACTGGCATTACATAAACCATGTAGCATAACTGCCATTACATAAACCATGCAGCATTACTACATTACATAAACCATGTAGCATAACTGGCATTACATAAACCATGCAGAATTACTGCATTACATAAACCATGTAGCATAACTGGCATTACATAAACCTTGTAGCATAACTGGCATTACATAAACCATGTAGCATAACTGGCATTACATAAACCATGTAGCATAACTGGCATTACATAAACCATGCAGCATAACTGGCATTACATAAACCATGTAGCATAACTGGCATTACATAAACCATGCAGCATAACTGGCATTACATAAACCATGCAGCATAACTGCCATTACATAAACCATGTAGCATAACTGGCATTACATAAACCATGCAGCATTACTGCATTAATAAACCATGCTGCATAACTGGCATTACATAAACCTTGCAGCATTACTGCATTAATAAACCATGCTGCATAACTGGCATTACATAAACCATGTAGCATAACTGGCATTACATAAACCATGCAGCATTACTGCATTACATAAACCATGCTGCATAACTGGCATTACATAAACCATGTAGCATAACTGGCATTACATAAACCATGTAGCATAACTGGCATTACATAAACCATGTAGCATAACTGGCATTACATAAACCATGTAGCATAACTGCCATTACATAAACCATGCAGCATTACATAAACCATGTAGCATTACATAAACCATGTAGCATAACTGGCATTACATAAACCATGCAGCATTACTGCATTACATAAACCATGTAGCATAACTGGCATTACATAAACTATGTTTGGATGTTCTAGCCTCCATCAGATCAATGTGATGTTCTAGCATCCATCATATCAATGTGATGTTCTAGAATCCATCAGATCAATGTGATGTTCTAGCCTCCATCAGATACATGTGATGTTCTAGAATCCATCAGATCAATGTGATGTTCTAGAATCCATCAGATCAATGTGATGTTCTAGCCTCCATCAGATCAATGTGATGTTCTAGCATCCATCATATCAATGTGATGTTCTAGAATCCATCAGATCAATGTGATGTTCTAGCCTCCATCAGATACATGTGATGTTCTAGAATCCATCAGATCAATGTGATGTTCTAGAATCCATCAGATCAATGTGATGTTCTAGCCTCCATCAGATCAATGTGATGTTCTAGCATCCATCATATCAATGTGATGTTCTAGAATCCATCAGATCAATGTGATGTTCTAGCATCCATCAGATCAATGTGATGTTCTAGCCTCCATCAGATCAATGTGATGTTCTAGCCTCCATCAGATCAATGTGATGTTCTTTGGAGGTAAACTGAGGTAAAGCTAAACCGTCTCCATCTGAAACAACCATTGACCGGCTGCAATTTGAATATCGGATTACCATGGAAACATAAAACATATTTAAAAAACTCCACTTAGTTCAAAACTGCAACTCAATGTCAGCCTATTTGGACAAGACCATGGTAGACTGGGTCAGGCTGGGCCAGGCAGCGGGTCCAGATCCCATCTACCACAGTGGACCAGCCAGTCAGTCAACCAAACAGTCGGTTGGAAAGAGGGAGATAGATATATAGATAGATAGAGATAGAGAGGTGAAAAAGTGAGATAGAGAGATAGATGATCTGAGAGACAAGGCAAGATAGGCTCCCATGCCTAAGCTAGATGAACAGGTTCCCGTGCCTCAGCCGAGGCGACCGGGGAGGTCTCAGCCGGCTCATCAGGCTCTTACTCCTCAGCCGGTTCGTCAGGTTTCTGTGCCTCAGCGCATATTCTCTCTCTGGCGCTCTAGGTCGTCATGCTCCCGCGCCTTAGCCGGATCGACAGGTTCCCGCGCCTTAGCAGAGGTGACCAGTCCGCTCCTGATCCCCGTGATCGTCATCTTGGTCAGCGTCCTGCGGCTAGAGATGCGCGTCGGGGAGGGGGTACTGTCACGTGTGCTCCCTCTCTGGCTTCTAGGTCACCAGGCTGCTCGTTTATGGCACGCACCTGTCACCAGCTTTACGGGCATTTGCGCATAACGACACTCACCTGGACTCCATCACCTCCTTGATTACCTGCCCTTTATATGTCACTCCCTTTGGTTTATTCCCCAGGCGTCATTGTTGCTGTTTCATGTCGGTGCGCTGTTTGTGTTTTTTGTTTTGTTAATTTATTTGTTAAATGTATTCACTCCCTAAACTTGCTTCCCGATTCTCAGCGTACTCGTTAGAGAGAGAGGTGAAAGAGGGAGATAGATATAGAGGTGAAAGAGGGAGATAGATAGATGCAGCAGGAGCAGGAGAAGAACAGAGCACTAGAGGAGAGGATCAGACTGCTGGAGGAGAGGTTGAGGGGGATGGAGGAGAGGATCAGACTGCTGGAGGAGAGGGAGAGGGGGATGGAGGAGAGGATCAGACTGCTGGAGGAGAGGGTGAGGGGGATGGCGTGTGACAGAGAACAACCCACTAGAGAGGTGGCCACCCCCGCAGAGAAGCCAGCAGAACAGCCCACCTCAGCCGCAGGACAGACAAATGAAGAACCCCAAGCCCAGGGGCTCTCACCCCCTCTGAGAACCCCCCCTGTCAGCCACCCCGATAGCCCTCCTGACAAACCCCCCACACCCACTGAGGACATACACAAGACACAGATTGTAATCCTTATGGACTACATATACAAGAAAATATATACAAGAAAAAAAACTTTTTCCCAAACACAGTGTGTCTAAACTCTGGTGTCCAAACACCCAGCGCCCCCTAGACCTTCTGTCTGAGGACCAACTAGGTTCACCTAGCCACATAATAATACACCCAGCGCCCTAGACCTTCTGTCTGAGAACCAACTAGGTTCACCTAGCCACATAATAATACACACAGGCACAAACGCCCTGAGAACACAGCAGGAAAGGGTGGCCACAGCACTGAAGGGAGTGATTGAAAAAGCTTCTTCTACTTTCCCCAACACACAAGTGGTTATCTCCACCCTGCTACCACGAAAAGACTTCCACCCTGCCACAATACAGCGGGTAAACGCAAGTATTTCCCGTGACTGTGCCTCAAAACCAAATGTTTTCCTGGCCCACCACTCCACCCTGGACTTGAACAACCTCAATGACCAGGTCCACCTCTACAAGGCAGCAGTGCCCACCTTTGCTCGGACTCTAAAGGACATCGCTCTCAAACGTAGCCCCAACACTTCTCAAACGTAGCCCCAACACACAGGAGCAACACATCAATAGACACCCCGCCCAGACCAGCGAGACACCCTCCCAGACCTTCGGGACCCCCCCTGGACCTACACATAGAGGACCCACGCCAAGAGGACTGACATCCAGACCACAGCACCACCAGCCACATCCACACCCCCACCCCAACCAATCAACACCCCCCCAAGTCAACCATGCCCACACCCCATTTAGGCCCCCTCAGATCAGACCTATGCCACTCCTGCCCACCCCATGCAACCCACCCCCGCAAAGAGGGCCTCAACATGGAAGTCACACATACGCCCAGGCAGTGAGCGGGCAAACAGGCCCAACCCCCACTCTTACACTAGCCCAAGCCAATGGCATGTACCAGATGCTCAGCAGGCTCTGCTCACACTTACTGGCCTGAGGCCAAACAACACGACTAACAACATTGGACACTTTATGGAAAACAAAGCCTTCACTATCTCATCCTGGAATATCCAAGGCCAGAGGTCATCTGCCTTTGGCCTAAAGATCATGAACCTGGACTTCACCAAAGAAATCGGTAATACAGACATTGTCATCCTCCAAGAAACCTGGTATAGAGGAGACGGACCCACTGGTTGCCCTCTAGGTTACAGAGAGCTGGTAGTCCCATCCACCAAACTACCAGGTGTGAAACAGGGAAGGGACTCAGGGGGTATGCTAATTTGGTATAGAGCAAACCTAACTCACTCCATTAAATTAATCAAAACAGGAACATTTTATATTTGGCTAGAAATTCAAAAGGAAATTATCTTAACAGAGAAAAATGTCCTCCTGTGTGCTACCTATATCCCGCCACTAGAATCCTCATACTTTAATGAAGACAGCTTCTCCATCCTGGAGGGGGAAATCAATCATTTCCAGGCCCAGGGACATGTACTAGTCTGTGGCGACCTAAATGCCAGAACCGGACAAGTACCTGACACCCTCAGCACACAGGGGGACAAACACCTGCCTGCAGGTGACAGCATTCCCTCCCCCATATGCCCCCCTAGGCACAACTATGACAACATAACCAACAAAAACAGGTCACAACTCCTGCAGCTCTGTCGCACGCTGGGTATGTACATAGTCAATGGTAGGCTTCGAGGGGACTCCTATGGTAGGTACACCTATAGCTCATCTCTTGGCAGTAGTACTGTAGACTACTTTATCACTGACCTCAACCCAGAGTCTCTCAGAGCGTTCACAGTCAGCCCACTGACACCCCTATCAGACCACAGCAAAATCACAGTCTACTTGAACAGAGCAATACTCAATCATGAGGCATCAAAGCCAAAGGAACTGAGTAACATTAAGAAATGCTATAGATGGAAGGAATGCAGTTTGGAAACCTACCAAAAAACAATTAGGCAACAACAAATTGAATCCCTTTTAGACAATTTCCTGGGTAAAACGTTCCACTGTAATAGTGAAGGTGTAAACTTGGCAGTAGAAAATCTTAACAGTATATTGACCTCTCAGCTTCCCAATCAAATCTAAAAATCTTAAATAGAAAACTGAAGAAAATGAACAACAATGACAAATGGTTTGATGAAAAATGCAAAAATCTAAGAAAGAAATTGAGAAACCTGTCCAACCAAAAACATAGAGACTCGGAAAACCTGAGTCTACGCCTTCACTATGGTGAATCACTAAAACAATACAGAAATACACCACGGAAAAAGAAGGAACAGCACGTCAGAAATCAGCTCAATGTAATTGAAGAATCCATAGACTCTAACCACTTCTGGGAAAATTGGAAAACACTAAACAAACAACAACATGAGGAGTTATCTATCCAAAATGGAGATGTATGGGTAAACCACATCTCCAATCTTTTGGGCTCTATAACAAAGAACAAAGAGCAAAAACATATACATGATCAAATACAAATCTTGGAATCAACTATTAAAGACTACCAGAACCCACTGGATTCTCCAATTACCTTGAATGAGTTACATGACAAAATAAAACCCCTCCAACTCAAAAAGGCCTGTGGTGTTGATGGTATTCTCAATGAAATGATCAAATATACAGACAACAAATTCCAATTGGCTATACTAAAACTCTTTAACTTCTCTAGGGTAGGGGGCAGCATTCGGAATTCTTGATGAAATGCATGCCCAAATTAAACTGCCTGCTTCTCGGGCCCAGAATATATGATATGCATATAACTGGTAGATTTGGATAGAAAACACTCTAAAGTTTCCAAAACTGTTAAAATAGTGTCTGTGAGTATAACAGAACTGATTTGGCAGGCGAAAACCTGAGAGAAATTCATTCAGGAAGTAGTTTTGTTTTTTGTTTCTGTAGTTTTCTACATTTACATTTTTACATTTAAGTCATTTAGCAGACGCTCTTATCCAGAGCGACTTACAAATTCTATTCAATGCCATTACAGTATCCATTGACTTAGGACTCAAATTGCAGTTTCTATGCCTTCCACTAGATGTCAACAGTCTTCAGAAATTGTTTCAGGCTTGTATTCTGAAAAATGAAGAAGTAAGAGCAGTCTGAATGAGTGGACCCTGCCGTGTCACAGAGCTTTTTCATGCGCGAGACCGAGAGAGTGCGTTTTTTGTTTACCTTTTAAATTGACGACGTTATTGTCCGGTTTAAATATTATTGATTATTTAGGCTAAAAACAACCTGAGGTTTGAATATAAACATAGTTTGACATGTTTCTATGAACTTCACGGATACAATTTGGATTTTTTTGTCATCCTGTTTTGACTACGTTTGAGCCTGTGGATTACTGAAGAAAACGCGCAAACAAAACGGAGGTTTTTGGGTATAAAGAGACTTTATCGAACAAAAGGAACATTTATTGAGTAAATGAATGTCTGCTGAGTGCAACCATATGAAGATCATCAAAGGTAAGGGATTAATTTTATCTCTATTTCTAAATTGTGTAACTGTTCTACCTGGCTGGCTACTGTTTGTAATGATTTGTCTAGTGGGCTATGTTCTCAAATAATTGTAAGATATGCTTTCGTCGTAAAGCATTCTTTAAATCTGACACCGTGGTTGGATTCACAAGAAGTTAATCTTTAAACCTATGTAAAATATGTTTTGTTTTCTGAATTTTTATAATGAGTATTTCTGTATTTGAATTTGGCGCCCAGCAGTTTCACTGGCTGTTGAAAAGGTGGGACGCTACCGTCTCACGTGCCCAAGAGAGGTTAACATCATCCTTAGATCTGGCATCTTCCACAATATTTGGAACCAAGGACTGATCACCCCAATACACAAAAGTGGAGACAAATTTGATCCCAATAACTACCGTGGGATATGCGTCAACAGCAACCTTGGGAAAATCCTCTGCATTATCATTAACAGCAGACTCGTACATTTCCTCAGTGAAAACAATGTACTGAGCAAATGTCAAATTGGCTTTTTACCAAATGACCATACAACAGATCATGTATTCACCCTGCACACCCTAATTGACAAACAAACAAAACAAAACAAAGGCAAAGTCTTCTCATGCTTTGTTGATTTCAAAAAAGCCTTCGACTCAATTTGGCATGAAGGTCTGCTATACAAATTGATGGAAAGTGGTGGTGGGGGTAAAACATATGACATTATAAAATCCATGTACACAAACAACAAGTGTGCGGTTAAAATAGGCAAAAAACACACACATTTCTTCCCACAGGGCCGTGGGGTGAGACAGGGATGCAGCTTAAGCCCCACCCTCTTCAACATATATATCAACGAATTGGCTAGGGCACTAGAAAAGTCTGCAGCACCCGGCCTCACCCTACTAGAATCTAAAGTCAAATGTCTACTGTTTGCTGATGATCTGGTGCTTCTGTCACCAACCAAGGAGGGTCTACAGCAGCACCTAGATATTCTGCACAGATTCTGCCAGACCTGGGCCCTGACAGTAAATCTCAGTAAGACCAAAATAATGGTGTTCCAAAAAAGGTCCAGTCGCCAGGACCACAAATACAAATTCCATCTAGACACCGTTGCCCTAGAGAACACAAAAAACTATACATACCTCGGCCTAAACATCAGCGCCACAGGTAACTTCCACAAAGCTGTGAACGATCTGAGAGACAAGGCAAGAAGGGCATTCTATGCCATCAAAAGGAACAGAAAATTCAACATACCAATTAGGATCTGGCTAAAAATACTTGAATCAGTCATAGAAACCATTGCCCTTTATGGTTGTGAGGTCTGGGGTCCGCTCACCAACCAAGATTTTACAAAATGGGACAAACACCAAATTGAGACTCTGCATGCAGAATTCTGCAAAAATATCCTCCGTGTACAACGTAGAACACCAAATAATGCATGCAGAGCAGAATTAGGCCGATACCCACTTATTATCAAAATCCAGAAAAGAGCCGTTAAATTCTACAACCACCTAAAAGGAAGCGATTCCCAAACCTTACATAACAAAGCCATCACCTACAAAGAGATGAACCTGGAGAAGAGTCCCCTAAGCAAGCTGGTGATGGGGCTCTGTTCACAAACACAAACAGACCCAACAGAGCCCCAGGACAGCAACACAATTAGACCCAACCAAATCATGAGAAAACAAAAAGATCATTAGATAATTACTGGACACAATGGAAAGAATTAACAAAAAACTGAGCAAACTACAATGCTATTTGGCCCTAAACAGAGAGTACACAGTGGCAGAATACCTGACCACTGTGACTGACCCAAACTTAAGGAAAGCTTTGACTATGTACAGACTCAGTGAGCATAGCCTTGCTATTGAGAGAGGCCGCCGTAGGCAGACATGGCTCTCAAGAGAAGACAGGCTATGTACACACTGCCCACAAAATGAGGTGGAAACTGAGCTGCACTTCCTAACCTCCTGCCCAATGTATGACCATATTAGAGACACACATTTCCCTCGGAATACACAGATCCACAAAGAATTTGAAAACAAACCCGATTTTGATAAACTCCCATATCTACTGGGTGAAATACCAGTGTGCCATCACAGCAGCAAGATTTGTGACCTGTTGCCACAAGAAAAGGGCAACCAGTGAAGAACAAACACCATTGTAAATACAACCCATATTTATGCTTATTTATTTCCCTTGTGTACTTTAACCATTTGTACATTGTTACAACACTGTATATATACATAATATGACATTTGTAATGTCTTTAGTCTTTTGAAACTTCTGTATGTGTAATGTTTACTGTTAATTTTTATTGTTTATTTCACTTTTGTATATTATCTACCTCACTTGCTTTGGCAATGTTAACACATGTTTCCCATGCCAATAAAGCCCCTTGAATTGAATTGAATAGATAGATAGATAGATATATAGATATATAGATATGAGGTGAAAGAGGGAGATAGAGAGGTGAAAGAGGGAGAGAGATAGATAGAGAGAGAGAGAGATGAAAGAGGGAGTTAAATATGGAGCCAGAAAGATCAGTAGAGAGAGGTAGAGGTGAAAGAGAGGTAGACAGAAAGAAAGGCAGAAAGGTAGATAGTGAGGGAAAGGGCCCTGCTGCTGCCAAGGGTTCAGCTGGTCAGGTCTCTGAGAGTCGCAAAGAAGGGGGACATGAGGTCCCTGGTGGGTATCTCTGCACCTGTGTGTGTGTGTGTGTGTGTGTGTGTGTGTGTGTGTGTGTGTGTGTGTGTGTGTGTGTGTGTGTGTGTGTGTGTGTGTGTGTGTGTGTGTGTGTGTGTGTGTGTTTTTCTGGGTCAAGGGGGTCCCTGAGAAATAAGACAGGCCGCAGCAGTGACTTTTTCCCTCCTCTCTTCCACTCTCCCTCCTCTCACTCTCTTTCTTAAGCAATCTTCAGCTCCACTTCTTCCATCTTCTCCTCATCACGCAATCTCCTCTACACACCACTAATGAAGTGAAACGGTGTGATTGAGAGGTGACACACAGCTGATCCCCCTCTACTCCCTCCTCTCCTCCCTCCTCTCCTCCCTCCTCTTCTGCTCCACTCACCCTCTTCCAATCTGGGTCACTGATCTCCCCCTTACCCCCCTCCCCTCCCCTTACCCCCTTACCCCTTCCAGATGGTCACAAATAAGGAGCAGAGGGGTCTAGAACACACAGTGACCTGATTATAGGTGGGGTCTAAAACACACAGTGACCTGATTATAGGTAAAGTTTAGAGTGGTCTAGAACACACAGCGACCTGATTATAGGTGGGGTCTAGAGGGATCTAGAACACACAGCGACCTGATTATAGTTGGGGTCTAGAGGGATCTAGAACACACAGTGACCTGACTATAGGTGGAGGTCTAGAGGGGTCTAGAACACACAGTGACCTGACTATAGGTGGAGGTCTAGAGGGGTCTAGAACACACAGTGACCTGATTATAGTTGGGGTCTAGAGGGATCTAGAACACACAGCGACCTGATTATAGTTGGGGTCTAGAGGGATCTAGAACACACAGTGACCTGACTATAGGTGGGGTCTAGAGGGGTCTAGAACACACAGTGACCTGACTATAGGTAGGGTCTAGAGGGGTCTAGAACACACAGTGACCTCATTATAGGTGTGGTCTAGAGGGTTCTAGAACACACAAGTGAGGTCTAGAACACACAGAGACCTGAATATAGGTGGGGTCTAGAGGGGTCTAGAACACACAGTGACCTGACTATAGGTGGAGGCCTAGAGGGGTCTAGAACACACAGTGACCTGAATATAGGTGGAGGTCTAGAGGGGTCTAGAACACACAGTGACCTGACTATAGGTGGGGTCTAGAGGGGTCTAGAACACACAGTGACCTGACTATAGGTGGGGGTCTAGAGCAGTCTAGAACACACAGTGACCTCATTATAGGTGTGGTCTAGAGGGTTCTAGATTACACAAGTGAGGTCTAGAACACACAGAGACCTGATTATAGGTGGGGTCTAGAGGGGTCTAGAACACACAGCGACCTGACTATAGGTGGAGGTCTTGCACAGACTAGTGAGCCACTAAGCTAATCAAAACAGAAACCATGTCTGTCTATCTGTCTGTCTATCTGTCTTCTCATCTGTCTGCTTGAATGTCTGTCTGTCTTCTCATCTGTCTGCCTGTCTGTCTTCTCATCTGTCTGCTTGTCTGTCTGTTGGACGTTCTGTCCATCCGTCCGTCTGTCTTCTCGTCTGTCTGTCCGTCTGTCTTCTCGTCTGTCTGTCTTCTCATCTCTCTGTCGTTCTGTCTGTCCATCTGTCTTCTCGTCTGTTTGTTTTCTCATATCTCTGTCGTTCTGTCTGTCCGTCTGTCTTCTCGTCTGTCTGCTTGTCTGTCTGTCTCTAGGTTGGTTGTTCTGGTTGTTCTGTCTGTCTGCCTGTCTTCTCGTCTGTCTGCTTGTCTGCCTGTCTGTCCGTCTGTCTTCTCATCTGTCTGTCTGCCTGTCTGTCTGTCTGTCTTCTCATCTGTCGGTTGGTCGTTCTGTCTGTCTGTCCATCTGTCTTCTCGCCTGCCTGCCTGCCTGCCTGCCTGTCTGTCTGTCTGTCTGTCTGTCTGTCTGTCTGTCTGTCTGTCTGTCTGTCTGTCTGTCTGCCTGCCTGCCTGTCTGTCTGTCTGTCTGTCTGTCTGTCTGTCTGTCTGCCTGCCTGCCTGTCTGTCTGTCTGTCTGTCTGTCTGTCTGTCTGTCTGTCTGTCTTCTCATCTGTCTTTAGGTCTGTCTGTCTCTCTGTCTGTGGATCTGTCTTGTCTAGTTGGACGTTCGGTCTTTCTTTTCAGTCTCTCTGTCCATCTTTCTCTCTGCCCGCATTGCATTATTCATGCACGAATGGTATTAATCTTATAATGTATAGCTGAAGGTATATGAGGTTGGAGCACAATTCTACTATATTTAAATCAGTGTCATTAAAGCAGATGCACTGTGGATGGTGATGGAAGATACAATTGAAAAGCTTCGTGTGCAAAATATGTAAACTATTATGGTAAAAACCTATTGTTTCTGGTGTTGAATGCTGGGCTAAGGCGACCAGTCAGGACTTACAGTAAGAGATATAGACATTACATGGAAATTCCCAACCTAGTTTGTGTCCCAATTGGCCCCCTATTCCCTATATAGTGGACTACTTTTGACCAGGGATTTATAGGGAATAGGGAGCCATTTGCGATGTATTCTTAGTTTCAGGTCTGTGTATTGTCCTGTGTGTGCTCACTTCCTGCAAGCATACTTTCTTCACTCTGTAATTGGCTCAAAATATCCCCTCACCACTCAGTTAGACTTTTCAATGTGGCAGAGGGTCATTGGCTCTCAAGATTCCTCAAATGGTATGTTCTCATCGCTTCTCATGGCCAAAAGAGGAACGGCCCTGAAAACATAGTTCTCACAAGCCAGTATAGCTCGTATTCTTAAAATAAAACTGTCATTAATAATAATACAACAATATATTCATAAGAGTGTTGTTCACTTTGTATTCCGGCTCTGCATCCTTTCACCATGGACTGGCTATCGGAAGACTACTGTATTAAATTCAATATAACTTTATTAATCCCAGAGGGGCAATTCTAAATATACTGTTAACATGATATTTAACTGAAGCAACTATAAAGTTCACATCTCTGATAGGAAAACTAAGTATAGTAATGGAGTGTTTTTGATGTAAGCTAGCCATCTTAACTGGACTCTTTGAAGAATGCTTTGAGATATACAACAGAAAAGACCATAAATGACATCAGTGTATGAACCCACTCCCTGTCTAAGAGGACAAACTACACATGGAGAGAGAGAAAGAGAGCGAGAGGAAGGATGGAAGAAAGGAAGAAGGTGAGAGAAACTACAAATAGAGAGAGGTATAGAGACAAAGAGAAAGAGAACAGATGCTAGGCTGACGACAATAACATTCAGAGAGCTCGGATAAACGGAGAGATAAGATTCACACAGTGAAGGACGATGGAGCTCCTTTGAATGTCAGAAAAACAGTGATAGGCCCTAAAGAACTAAAGAACTAAAGACTAAAGAAATAAAGACTAAGGAAATAAAAAACTAAAGACTAAATAACTGAAGACTAAAGACCTAAAGATGAAATTTGTAAGTCGCTCTGGATAAGAGCGTCTGCTAAATGACTTAAATGTAAATGTAAATGAAAGATTAAAAATAAAATAAAACTGAAGACTAAAGACTAAATAACAAAAGACTAAATAACTAAAGACTAAATAACAAAAGATTAAAGAAATAAAAATCTAAAGACTAAAGAACTAAAGACTAAAGAACTAAAGATTAAAAAAATAAAAAACTGAAGACTAAAGACTAAATAACTAAAGACTAAATAACTATAGACTAAAGACCTAAAGATTAAAGAAATAAACTAAAGACTAAATAACTAATGACTAAATAACTAAAGACTAAAGAACTAAAGATTAAAGAAATAAAAAACTAAAGACTAAAGAACTTAAGAACTTAAGAACTAAAAAACTAAAGAACTAAAGAACTAAAGACCTAAAGACTAAAGACGTAAATAACTAAACACTAAAGAACTAAAGACTAAAGATCTAAAGAACTAAAGACCTAAAGACTAAAGAACTAAAGAGCTAAAGACTAAAGATCTAAAGAACTAAAGAGCTAAAGACTAAAGAACTAAAGAGCTAAAGACTAAAGAACTAAAGAACTAAAGACTAAAGAAATGAAGAAATAAGGAACTAAAGAACTAAAGACTAAAGAAATAAAGACCTAAAGAACTAAAGACTAAAGAAATAAAGACCTAAAGACTAAAGAACTAAAGACCTAAAGACTAAAGAACTAAAGAAAAAAAGACAAAATAACTAAAGACTAAAGCACTAAAGACTAAAGAACTAAATAACTAAAGACTAAAGAACTAAATAACTAAAGACTAAATAACTAAAGAACTAAAGACTTAAGAACTAAAGACCTAAAGACTAAAGAACTAAAGAAAAAAAGACAAAATAACTAAAGACTAAAGAACTAAAGACTAAAGAACTAAAGACTAAAGAACTAAATAACTAAAGACTAAATAACTAAAGAACTAAAGACTTAAGAACTAAAGAACTAAAGACTAAAGAAATAAAGACTAAAGAACTAAAGACTAAAGAAATAAAGACTAAAGAACTAAAGACTAAAGAAATAAAGACTAAAGAACTAAAGAACTAAAGACTTAAGAACTAAAGAACTAAAGAAATAAAGACTAAAGAACTAAAGAAATAAAGACTAAAGAACTAAAGAACTAAAGACTAAAGAACTAAAGACTAAAGAAGTAAAGAACTAAAGAAAAAAAGACTAAAGAACTAAAGACTAAAGAACTAAAGACTAAAGAACTAAAGACTAAAGAAATAAAGACTAAAGAACTAAATAACTAAAGAAATAAAGACTAAAGAACTAAATAACTAAAGACTAAAGACTAAAGAACTAAAGACTGAAGACTAAAGAAATAAAGTCTAAAGAACTAAAGACTAAAGAGCCCTTAGACTAAAGAACTAAAGAACTAAAGACTGAAGACTAAAGAACTAAACTAAAGAACTAAATGCATACTTTAATACCCTGGCAATGGAATATTTGGCAATAGTTTGTCTCATGAGGAGGAATCTGCTGTGTGTGTGTGTGGGTGTGTGTGTGTGTGTGTGTGTGTGTGTGTGTGTGTGTGTGTGTGTGTGTGTGTGTGTGTGTGTGTGTGTGTGTGTGTGTGTGTGTGTGTGTGTGTGTCTATGCATGTGAGTCTATGCATGTGAGTCTGTGCTGCATGTTTAAGGGAGTTTGGGTATGTTTAAAGAACTAAAGACTAAAGAACTTAAGAAGTGAAGAACTAAAGACTAAAGAACTAAAGACTAAAGAACTTAAGAAGTGAAGAACTAATGAACTAAAGACTAAATAACTAAAGAACTAAAGAAGTGAAGAACTAAAGACTAAAGAACTAAAGACTAAAGAACTAAAGAAGTGAATAACTAAAGACTAAAGCACTAAATAAGTGAAGAACTCAATTCTAAAGATTAAAGCCTCACATGCACAGCTGGTATAGATAGATAGAGCATGGCCTAAATCATGAGGTGTTAATATAATATCACTGCACTGTATTCATAGTACATTGTTTTAGGCTGTGTGTATTTCTTTGTGAACAAAGTGTGTATTGGGTGTGTATGAGTGTGTATGAGTGTGTATTGGGTGTGTATGAGTGTGTATCGGGTGTGTATCGGGTGCGTATCAGGTGTGTATCGGGTGTGTATTGGGTGTGTATTGGGTATATACTGCACCTATACCTACAGTAAGAATGGCTCCAAAATGGTTCTTTGGTTGTCCCCATAGGATAACCCTTTTGGGTTCAATGTAGAACCCTCTGTGGAAAGGGTTCTACATGAAACCCAAAAGGGTTCTACCTAGTACCAAAAAGGGTTCTGCAAAGGGTTCTCATTTAGCGGCAGCCTTTTCGGTTCTAAATACCACCTTTTTTCTAAGAGTGTAATCAGAGTCCATTGTAAACACATTTTTAATTTGCAGTGTCACCTGGGTGTGTGCCATGTGCCAATGATTAGAACCAGATATAATTGTGTCACCTCGTGTATCTGGGTGTGTATCTGTGTGTGTGTGTGTGTCTAGCCCCCTTCTGACGACCTGCTAATGGCTCTTAGATAACTCCAGAGCTGCTCACCTGTGTCAACGCCTCCAGTTAATGATCAGCTGCATTATGGCTACTGGCTTGAGAGATAATGACGGACAATCAGGTAGAGAGACGAGAGAGAGAGAGAGAGAGAGAGAGAGAGAGAGAGAGAGAGAGAGAGAGAGAGAGAGAGAGAGAGAGAGAGAGAGAGAGAGAGAGAGAGAGAGAGACAGAGACAGAGACAGAGACAGAGACAGAGACAGAGACAGACAGACAGACAGACAGACAGACAGACAGACAGACAGACAGACAGAGATAGAGAGAGACAGAGAGAGAGAGAGACAAAGATTATCCAAAATAAGCTTTGGCAATATGTACATTGTTTGTCATGCCAATAAAGCAAATTGAATTGAATTGAATTGACAAAGAGAGATAGACCAAGACAGACAGACAGACAGAGAAAGAGAGAGAGAGAGAGAAACAAAGAGAGAGATCAGAGACAGAGAAAGACAAAGATAGAGAGACCAGAGACGGAGAAAGACAAAGAGAGAGAGATCAGAGAAAGAGCGAGAGAGAGAGAAACAAAGAGAGAGATCAGAGACAGAGAAAGACAAAGAGAGAGAGATCAGAGAAAGAGAGAGAGAGAGAGAAACAAAGAGAGAGAGAGATCAGAGAAAGAGAGAGAGAGAGAGAAATAATGAAAATAGAGACATGCAAAGATAGGCCTCCTCACAACCCACTTAACTACAACTATTAAGACATGATTGAAGGTTCATCCATCATCCTAACTCATGTTAATGCTAGTGGGTGAGTGAAGGAAATGTCAAAGGGCAAACGCTGAACAGACTGGGATAATATTGTCTTTGCTGCAATCTTTCAAATGATCTTTATAAAAAGTAGATAAAAGAGGTCTGAAATAAACTAGCACAAATCAACACAGCAGATTTGAGTTGTAATATTCCCCCTTGTTCGATGGGCAGCTCTGCCTTGAGGGTTAGAGGTTAAGGGTTAGAGGTTGGGTTATGTTTAGGTAAGAAATATGGTTGGTTAAGTTTAGGGTTGGGAATCGAACTAGGTACCTTGTGTACGGCAACCGCGTGTAAAGGGATCTGCATACATACAGTTGGGTTGGCTCCTAGCAGAACTCGGTTAGGCGAAGTGAACTTTCACTTGAAAAGTGAGAAAACAGCAGCAATATTGTCCTTCTTGTAGCAACACTTCTTCAAAACAGTCTCAAGAAAACTAACTCAAGGAATCTGAAATTCAGGGTCTTTAGTCACGCAATTTTACATCTCACTAGAATGTTTGGTGCGATATTTCTCAAGTGAAAAAAATTGCCTGAAAACTAGCAAACTCATTGAATGACAACCAACACTTCATGGAATAATCCCTACTGTTGACCAATCACCGACGAAGGGGCCTAGTCTTCAGTTACCAAATTTCGACAAGCCTAAAGAAAAACATTTGTGTACACGAACAGTCTGAAAAAAACCCAGCCGTATGCTGCTGAACACCGAAACAAAAAAAACAAAAAAAGCGTCACAGAATTTCGTCTTAATATATGCCTGTTTCGACTGGGAAGCATACGCTAAAAGCTTTAATGACCTCCACCACCCACCAACTTTTTATGTGTGGCCTAAAATTAGTATTATGCATCGGTGGACATTGTTTTATGTTGCAGCTTGGCAGGTGAGTGGTAAAGGATCTGTACGTGGAACCCTCTCTGTGTTCTACTTGCCCTTTAGAACGAACACCAGCACTCAATGTTGCACTAACCTCCCGATGACATTACGCCAACATCTGGAACACTTTAGGCTTCTGCTGGATCCCTGTTTACGCTGTAATACGAGCGGAGGTCTTACAGACGCAGAACGGATGGGGCTACACTGCCTGCTCGTGGAGGTTAGTACAATGCACCCAGGTCAGGATGGGAACCGTCGTGGAATCAGGCGTGTGCACCGCAGGGGACCCTTTATCACGTCGCGCACAATAATAACCCCAGAGAGAATGTGGGTCTTTGTTTCCTCTCCGACGACGACATTGTGGCGATGGGTGATGCTGGGTCTACGCGATGGGTGATGCTGGGTATTTTTTAAATGTTATTTAATCTTTATTTAACTAGGCAAGTCAGTTAAGAACAAATTCTTATTTAAAATGACGGCCTAACCCGGCCAAACCTTAACCCGGACGACGCTGGGCCAATTGTGCGCCGCCCTATAGGACTCCCAATCACGGACGGTTGTGATACAGCCTGGAATTACACCAGGGTCTGTAGTGACGCCTCTAGCACGGAGATGCAGTGCCTTAGACCGCAGTGCCACTCAAGTGCCCCTATGCGATGGGTGATGCTGGGTCCGCTGGGTCCGCTGGGTCTATGAGATGGGTGATGCTGGGTCTATGAGATGGGTGATGCTGGGTCTATGAGATGGGCGATGCTGGGTCTATGCGATGGGTGATGCTGGGTCTATTAGATGGGTGATGCTGGGTCTATTAGATGGGTGATGCTGGGTCTATGAGATGGGTGATGCTGGGTCCGCTGGGTCCGCTGGGTCTATTAGATGGGTGATGCTGGGTCTATGAGATGGGTGATGCTGGGTCTATGAGATGGGTGATGCTGGGTCTATGAGATGGGTGATGCTGGGTCTATGAGATGGGTGATGCTGGGTCTATGAGATGGGTGATGCTGGGTCTATGAGATGGGTGATGCTGGGTCTATGAGATGGGTGATGCTGGGTCTATGAGATGGGTGATGCTGGGTCTATGAGATGGGTGATGCTGGGTCTATTAGAGGGGTGATGCTGGGTCTATGAGATGGGTGATGCTGGGTCTATTAGAGGGGTGATGCTGGGTCTATGAGATGGGTGATGCTGGGTCTATGAGATGGGTGATGCTGGGTCTATGAGATGGGTGATGCTGGGTCTATGAGATGGGTGATGCTGGGTCTATTAGAGGGGTGATGCTGGGTCTATGAGATGGGTGATGCTGGGTCTATTAGAGGGGTGATGCTGGGTCTATGAGATGGGTGATGCTGGGTCTATTAGAGGGGTGATGCTGGGTCTATGAGATGGGTGATGCTGGGTCTATGAGATGGGTGATGCTGGGTCTATGAGATGGGTGATGCTGGGTCTATGAGATGGGTGATGCTGGGTCTATTAGAGGGGTGATGCTGGGTCTATGAGATGGGTGATGCTGGGTCTATTAGAGGGGTGATGCTGGGTCTATGAGATGGGTGATGCTGGGTCTATGAGATGGGTGATGCTGGGTCTATGAGATGGGTGATGCTGGGTCTATTAGAGGGGTGATGCTGGGTCTATGAGATGGGTGATGCTGGGTCTATTAGATGGGTGATGCTGGGTCTATGAGATGGGTGATGCTGGGTCTATGAGATGGGTGATGCTGGGTCTATTAGATGGGTGATGCTGGGTCTATGAGATGGGTGATGCTGGGTCTATGCGATGGGTGATGCTGGGTCTATGAGATGGGTGATGCTGGGTCTATGAGATGGGCGATGCTGGGTCTATGAGATGGGTGATGCTGGGTCTATGAGATGGGTGATGCTGGGTCTATGAGATGGGTGATGCTGGGTCTATGAGATGGGTGATGCTGGGTCTATGAGATGGGTGATGCTGGGTCTATGCGATGGGTGATGCTGGGTCTATGAGATGGGTGATGCTGGGTCTATGAGATGGGTGATGCTGGGTCTATGAGATGGGTGATGCTGGGTCTATGCGATGGGTGATGCTGGGTCTATGCGATGGGTGATGCTGGGTCTATGAGATGGGTGATGCTGGGTCTATGAGATGGGTGATGCTGGGTCTATGAGATGGGTGATGCTGGGTCTATGAGATGGGTGATGCTGGGTCTATGAGATGGGTGATGCTGGGTCTATGAGATGGGTGATGCTGGGTCTATGAGATGGGTGATGCTGGGTCTATGAGATGGGCGATGCTGGGTCTATGAGATGGGTGATGCTGGGTCTATGAGATGGGTGATGCTGGGTCTATGAGATGGGTGATGCTGGGTATAGGCCTCTTACTCTCCATTAGTTTTTTATTACTATTAGAAAACCGGAGAAAATAAAAATAAGAAAACCCCCATGCCTGTCACCTGTCTCCTGTCTCCTGTCTCCTGTCGCCTGTCGCCTGTCGCCTGTGGCCTGACGCCTGTCTCCTTTCTCCTGTCGCCTGTCGCCTGTCTCCTGTCTCTTGTCTCCTGACGCCTGTCTCCTGACGCCTGTCTCCTGTCTCCTGTCTTCTGTCGCTTGTCTCCTGTCTCCTGACGCCTGTCTCCTGTCTCCTGACGCCTGTCTCCTGACGCCTGTCTCCTGTCTCCTGTCTCCTGCACACAGCTGGCATATTTGGGAGGGGGGATGAGGGGAGGGGATGAGGGGAGAGAAGTGGGGATAGGCTTGCAGGGAAACAGCTGGTGAAGATGCCACAGTCAGGAACATTACCTCTCCTCTCCTCCAATCTTTGTGAGGTCCTAACTTTCCCATAAATGAATCATCA